>NW_026057579.1:38036812-38084103 GCF_023721935.1 Panthera uncia
CTCTCCCTCTCTCCCTCTCTCCCTCTCTCCCTCTCTCCCTCTCTCCCTCTCTCCCTCTCTCCCTCCGCCCCTCCCCTGCATTCTCTTTCTATCAAAAATAAAAATAAATACACTTTAAAAAAAGGAACTATTATGAAATATACTTTCCGTACAAAAGAGCATGTAACCTACACATACAGTGGACAGAACAGTGCCCAGCCTCGTTTACAAAATGGGATGTTACGGGACCGATTCTTTGGTCTCTGTACCCTGCACCCCTCTCCGTCACAGGGACTGGCCCTCTACCTTCTAGATGTGTCCCACAGTTCCTGCCTTTTCTTTAAGGGGTCCCTACTCTGGAAATTTCCATTTGTTTAGTCTTGCTGCTTTCGATCTGAGGATAAAGTGAGTACCACTGAACAAGTTCCTTGCTGACCTGCCTTCTGCTTACCGTTCTGGCGTGGGGGTGCACGCGTGCCGCTGAGTGTGGCTGTGCCTCATGGCTTCCAGTGTGGGTGTCACTGTGGAACTCTGTCCCGTGGTATAGACACCAAGGCGCACTGGTCTGACCTGCTCAGGGCACTGGCGGTTCTGGGCACGATGTCGCCCTGAGCGTTCCCGGGTGTGTTGTTCCGGGCCGTGAGCCAGAGCCTCCGAGGGTGTGCATCTGGGGGTGCCACGGCTGGGCGGCGGGGAGAGTCAGCCGAACCTACGTAAGTAACGCCCGGCCGTGGTTTCCAAAGTGCTTGTGCCCGCTGACACGCCAGCAGTGGACAAGGTCGATTGTCCTGTGTGTGTGCAGGAGCGTTTCCAACTCTGTGCCTCCTGTCTCAGGGAGGAGGCGTCCCACCCCTTCACGTGACCTCATGCCTTTCCTGCTGGATGTCAGGCTGGGCCCGAGGCTCGCTTGTCTCATGGAAGTGACTGGAATGGTCGCCCGGTCTGGCTTCGGGAGGATCGAGTTCCCATCAGCGGTGAGACCTGCCTGTCCCCTGGGACCCTCCTCTGGCCTGGGTCTCCTCATGGGAAGCCAGCCCGCGGCCTGCTGTGTAGAATGAACACTGAGTGAGTGTCCCTGCACCTGAGACCCGGGGACGGTCCCTACTACAACACGGCCCGATGGACACCACGTCTGTGTCAATGTGGGTTTTGCCAGATTCTGGAGTATCCCACGGAGGCTGTCATCTGCTCTCCCAAATCAGTAATGGAGTTGAGGTTTTCTTTCCTTTTGTTTTGTTCTGTTTCTGGCGGCTCGTGGTTTTGCTTCTGTGGCCTGGTCATGCCCTCTGCTCCATTCTCCCCTGTGCTATTCCTATTTGTTTTCTGACTTCCGGCATCTTACGGAGTCTAGACCCTGCTTGTCAGTCGGATGTGTTACAGACACCTGTCCCCATTTCACACGTTGTCTCTTCACCCTCGTTATGGTGTCTTCAGACAGCAGAAATTCTTATTTTTAAATTCTTAATTTTAAAGTTAAATCGATCAGTTTTTCTCCCTGGATTGTGTTTTTTTACATCTGTTTATGAGAAACCCTTTCTTACCCTAAGGCCATGGTGGAATCTTCTGTATTTTCTTCAACTGTGTCTACAATTTCCCTTTTCACTTAGAGGTCGTGATGGATCTGGCATTTCCTTTTGCATTGGGGATGTAGAACGGACCGAAATTTACCTTTTCTTGTACGTATGTAAGCAGTCATCTTACCTCTGTTTGTTGAATGGCCCGTTGTTTCCCTGCTCACTTCTGATGGGGTTTCTGTCACTTCTCGAGCTCTTCTGAGTGTGTCACACAGGTGTGGCCAGGGTCCATGGGTCAGCTCCGGCCTCTGCACAGTTTAATGGATGATGTGCTCTGCCACCAGCAGGGGCCCTTCTCCCCCTGCCCCCCGTCTCCTGCTTTTACCTCCTTTTATGTATTGGACGTTTTCTTGGCAAATCTTGGCTCTTTAGTTCTCTATGTAAATTTTAGAATTAGCATATCAGGTTCTAGAAAGGTTCCATAGGATTTTAATAGGAATTTACTAGGAACTTCTGCATTAATTTAGAATTACTGCAGTGTCTATGACCCTGACCCTCCTTAAACACGACATTATGTATGTGCATGCCATCGGAGACAAACAAAGCTGGACACTAATTAGAGTGGACAAGACAGATTTTAATCAGTAACATGCTACCACAAAAGGGAAAGAGTCCGGCATGAAGTAACCTTGACGTCCAGGGGCTTGGGAATTTAACTTAATTAATTAATTAATTTTTTGTGGTGTGTTGAGTTTCTTTTCTTTTTTCATTTTATTTTTTAAAGTCTTTGTTTTACTTCCAGTTAGTTAACATATGGTATTCCATTAGTTTCAGGCATACAGTGCAGTGATTGAACACGTCTATGCATTACTCTGTGCTCATCACGACAGGTGCACTCCTTCATCCCCCTCACCTATTTCCCTCCGCCCCACCCACCTCCCTGTGGTAATCACCAGTTCTCTAGAGTTAAGAGTCTACTTCTTGGTGTGCCTCTCTCCCTCTCTCTTTTTCCCCCTGTGCTCATTTGTTTTGTTTCTTAAATTCCACATATGAATGAAGTCATAGGATCCTTGTTTTTCTCTGACTTATTTCACTTCACATCGTACTGTCTAGCTCCACCCACGTCATTGCAAATGGCAAGATTTCATCCTTTTAGATGGCTGAGTAATATTGCAGTGTGTGTGTGTGTGTGTGTGTGCGTGCGTGTGTGTGCTTGTATACCGTCTTCTTTATCCATTCATCTATCGATGAACACTTGGGCTGTTTCCATATCTTGGCTATTGTAGATGCTGCTGCTAGAAACAAAGGGTGCATGTATCCCTTTGAATTAATATTTCTGTATGATTTGGGTAAATAGCCAGCAGTGTGATTACTGTATCCTACAGTAATTGTATTTTTGTTTTTTGAGGAACCTCCATGCTGTTCTCCACACTGGCTGTACCAGTTTGCATTCCCAGCAACAGTTTTCTTTTTTTTTTCTTTTTTAGTGGTGTCTTTATCCAGTTTTGGTATCAGGGTGATGCTGTCCTCATTGAATGAATTTTCTGGGATAGTTTGAGAACAATAGGTATTAACCCTCCTTTAAATGTTTAGTAGAATTCTCCTGTGAAGCCATCTGGCCCTGGACTTTTGCTTGTTGGGAGTTTTTTGATTACTGATTCCATTTTTTTTTCTGGTTATTGGTCTCCTCAAATTTTCTCTTTACTGTTTCAGATTTGATAGTTTATATGTTTCTAGGAATTTATTCATTTCTTCTCACTTGTCAAATTTGTTGGCATGTAGTTTTTCATAATATTTTCAGAATTGTTTATATTTCTGTGGTGGTGGTGGTGATTTCTCCTCTCTCATTTGTGATTCTGTTTGAGTCCTTTCTCTCTTTTTTTTTCTTGGTAAATCTGGCTAAAGATTCATCAATTTTATTGATTTTTTTTCAAAAAACCAGCTTCTGGTTTCATTGATCTGTTCTATTGTGTTTTTTGTTTTTGCTTTTGCTTTTAGTTTCTGTAACATTTCTGCTCTAACATTTATTTACTTATCTAACATTTATAACATTTATTTCTTCTATTTCCTTCCTTCTGCTGCTTTTAGGTCCTGTTTGTTGTTCTTTTTATACCTCTTTTAGGCGTAAAGTTAGGTTGTTTAGTTTTCTTGCTTCTTGAGATAGGCCTGTATTGCTCTACCCTTCCCTCTTAGGACCACTTTTGATGCATCCCAGAGGTTTGGACCATTGTGTTTTCATTTTCATGTGTTTCCATGTACTTTTAAAATTTCTTCTTTTATTTCCTAGTTGACCCATTCATTGTTTAGTAACATGTTATTTAACCTCCATGTATTTATGGTCTTTCCAGAATTTTTTCTTGTGGTTGATTTCTAGTTTCATAGTGTTGTGGTCAGAAAGGATGCATGGTGTGACTTTGATCTTGAATTCATTGCATCTGGTTTTGTGGGCTGATATGTGATCTGTTTCTTGTGAACTTAAAAAGAATGTGTATTCTGTTGTTTTAAGAATAGAATGTTCAGAATATATCTGTTCCCATGTGTCATTCCAAGGCATTGTTTCCTTATTGATTTCTGTTTGGATGATCTGTCTGTTGATGTCAGTAGGGTATTGAAGTCCCCTACTATTATTGTATTATTGTCGATTAGTTCGTTTATGTTTGTTATTAACTGTTTTACATATTTGGATGTTCGTATGTTGGGTGCATAAATATTTACAGTTATTATATCTTCTTGTTGGATTGTCCCCTTTATTGTCCTATAGTGTACTTCTTTGTCTCTTATTGCAGTCTTTGTTTTAAAATCTATTTTGTCCAATATAAGTATTGCTTCTCTGGCTTTCTTTCGACATCGTTTTGCATGATAGATGTATCTCCATCCCCTCACTTTCAAGCTTCAGGTGTCTTTAGGTCTAAAATGAGTCTCCTGTAGGCAATACATACATGGATTTTGTTTTTTTGTCCATTCTGTCACCTTGTGTCTTTTGATTGGAGTGTTTAGTCCACTTACATTCGAAGTAATTATTGATAGATATGTATTTATTGCCATTTTATTCCTTGTTTTGTGGTTGTTTCTGAGTATTTTCTCCGATCTTGTCTTTCTTCCATGGTTTGATGGTTTTCTTTAGTGATATATTTGTATATCTCTTTATTCTTTGTATATTTATTAGTGGTTTTTGATTTATGGCTGCCATTAGGTTTGTCTATAACCTCTTTCTCACAGAGAAGTCTGTATTAAGTTGATGCTCATTTAAGTTTGGACCCATTCTTTATTCCTTTCCTCCCCATGTTTTAGGTATATGGTGTCGTATTTTACATCCTTTTATTTTGTGAGTTCCTTGATGGATGTTTTACAGAAATATTCATTTTTACAGCTTTTGTGTTTCTCACCTATATACTGTCCCTTTTGGTCTCTCCTTTCTACCCAAAGAGTCCCCTTGAATATTTCTTGCAGGGCTTGCTTGGTGGTCATAAACTCCTTTAGTTTTTGTTTGTTTGGAAAACTCTTCATGTCTCCTTCCATTCTGAATACAAGCCCTAATGGATAGAGTATTCTTGGCTGAAGATTTTTCCAATTCAGCACTTTGAATACATGCTACCCCCTTGTGGCTTACCAAGTTTCTGTTGAAGAATCTCCTGCTAGTCTTCTGGGTTTTCCCTTATAAGTTACTGACTTATTTTATCTCACCTCTTTTAAGATTTTTTTCTTTATCACTACAGTTTGCAAATTTAATTACAACATGTCTTGGTGTGAGTCTGGTTTTGTTGATTCTGATGAGAGTTCCCTGTGCCTCCTGGATCTAGATATCTGTTTCCTTTCCCAGATTAGGGAAGTTTTCAGCCAATATTTCTTTAGAATAACACAATGAACACTCACATGCCCTTCACCTGGTCTCACTACTTGTCAGCATCTTTCACATTTGCTTCCCCCCTCTCTCTCTCCCTCCCTCCCTCCCTCCCTGCCTCCACATATGTAGGTGCATATATCATGTCACTTCATTTCAAGTTGTATTAGCTAAGAACAAAAAATATATAAACGCAACATGATTATCACACTCATGAAATTTAACATTGATATAATAGTATTCCTTTTCCTATATGTAATCCAAATTCAAATGTCACTGATTATCTAATAATATTTGTTGTAGTCCCCCTTTGTCTGATTTAGGAGCCTATTAAGGGTCACACACTGCACCACACTGCCACAGGACCTTGGTCTTCCTTAACCTGGCTGTTCCTGAGGCTGTTGAATTGCCGGTCCGCTATCAGATTCATTTGACAAGGGCCCTTCCTGGAGGGATATGTCTCTTTCCTTTGCATCACATTGGGAACCGTGTGGTTTGTCGCATTACTGGGATGTGAAGCTTGACCACTTGGCCATTACATTTTCCTGATTTCTACATTATACGTGTGTCTTCCCTCACTTTCCAATAAGTGATTTTTGAGGTGATTCTTTGAAGGGCTGCGAGTATCCTGTTCCCCCCAGAGTCTTTCACCCAAGGTTGGGGCAGCCATTAATGAATTTCGTTTGAATCATTACTGTGCCAGAGCCAAAATAGTGATTTTCTGTTTTCGTAATTTATTCCTTATTTATCAATTGTATTTTTCTATCCTAAGGGGCTTCTTCCCCATTCTTTAATAATTTTCGTATCCGAATGATTCACTTTGAAGACTTATAGTCCATTCTGTCATGATTTATTTTGCTGTTCAAATCATTCCAACTTCAGCCAATGGGACCCTCTTCAAGCTGGCACCCGGGTCCTCTGTCAGGGTCCCAATCACTGTTTGAGAAACGAGTAGTATCTGGTAAAAATTTCGTCTTTCTATTTGCTTTTTGCTTATGTACCTGATTTTACTATACTGATCTTGCTTCCAGCAACCTTGCTTAACTCTTCACTTTGTTTTAATATGATGTTTGGAAATTCTTTTGATTTTATATATTGATAATCATACCTCTATGCATAATGACAGTTTCATTTCATTTTTTCCAAACATATTTTTATTCTTTTGTTATTGAGCTGGCTAGAACTTTCTAGACAAGGCTAATCCTATATAAGAAGACATTACATTACAAAAAGCACTATATTATCTCCTTCCTAATTTTGAAGTTTCAACATTAAACATGATGTTTGTTGTGGATTATTAGTTGCTGTCTTTTCTTCTATTAAAGAAGGTCTCTCTTCTTAATCACTGAGGTGTTTTTTTAAATCCCTAATAGCATTTGAGTGTTACCAAAAAGTTTGTTCTGCATTCGTGAAGGTGATTTTAAGTTTTTTTCCCTTTTAATATACGAATGTGGTAAATCACAATAATATCATTTGCACGAGAATCATTCCTACGCTATTGGCATAAACCCTATTCGGCATTTTAAATACACCCTACACCCCGTTTGGCAACATTTTGGTTAGCCTCTTGGCACGCGTGCATGAGATCGGCTTCTGTTATTCCCGTGCCGCATTTCTCTGGTTCTCAATGTCTAGTTGTCTGAGCTCTTTGTGTTTCAGTACTGTGTGCATCTGCTCTCGCATGTATGGAGAGCAGGCTTGTGTAACTGGGCCTGTTTTGTGCACAGTGTGTCATGGGGAGCGTCTCCACTCACGTGTCTGGGACTTTGTCAGACACGTGAGTCTGACGCGGGTCGCCGTGGCACCGAGAGACCCTCCGGCGGCAGGTCCAGACCCCACGGAGGCGAGGTGGGTGAGGGAGGCTGCGTCACGGGAGGTCAGGTCTTGCCCCTGGGGGTCACCGAGCCCCTGGGAGCTGCGTATCCCTTTGGGGTCACCTACACCGGGGGCGTTGCCTAGCCCCTCAGTGTGGCCCAGCCTCCCGCCGGGGGTCAGCCAGCCTCTCAGGGTGGCCTAGCTCAGGAGTGCGCCTTTGGACCCGGGTGCCGTCATGCCGCACCTTCCCTCGAGTGTCTGGGGGTCTCTGCTGTCTGCGCTGAGCTCCCCGCATCCAGGGCTCAGCTGTGAGGGGGGAGGGGCGTTCTAAAGATCCTACTGGAGGGGGAGGGGAGCTCTAAGGACGCTGACTGGAGGAGAAACACAGTCTGTGGGAGGGATTTGTCGTGTTCTCTGCTGTTTGTTTTCTTCCCGGGTATCAACAGAGGCAGGCGTGCCCCACGCTTGCCCAAGACCTAAGATTTTCATCCTAGTGCCTTCTAACAAGAGAGTTCCTTAATTGTGTCCACAGAGCCAACGGCGGGGCTGGGAGCCTGGCCCCGAGTGCCGGGCACACCCCAGCTGCAGGAGTGGTCAGTGTGTGAGCGAGGGCCAGCCTGTGTGCGTGCGCACAAATGTGAGTCTTTGTGAGTGTGTGCGCGTGAGTGTGTGCGTGTGCGTGAGACCGGTGCGTTGCCAGCGTGAGCAAGTGTATGTGAGCGGCAGTGTGCTGAGTGCATGCGTGTGTGTGAGTGCGTATCTGCACGTGGGTGTGCGCGCACCGTCATCAGCGTATGAGCGTACTCGGTTGTGTGTGCGTGTGTGTGAATGAGAGTGTGCATGCATGTGTGCGTGTGAGACTTGTGTGTGGGCGTGCACGTGGATCAGTGGGCACGCGTGAGTGTTGTGTGTTTGAATGCGTACATTCACGTGTGCACGTGTGAGAGGGCACGTGTGTGTGCACACGGGTGTGCGTGGAGCAGAGGCGGGGAGTCGGAGGCGAGCCGTGCCTGTCCCCGTGGGCCCTCGCCCGCCCTCCGCAGCTCCCGCCCCGCCAGCCGGGTTGCTTGCCATCCTGGGAGCCCGCCCTGGCGCCCCGATCCCTGCCTTGGCTGAGCTGTTCTTTGTGTCTGCGGACCCTGCTCGCCCCACTCCTCTGCGAGCCGAGACCCTCCTCCGTCTTCCAGATGCAGATGAAGTGCGCTGTTGTCCCCGATGTATCCCAGCTGGGGATAAACCGTGCTTCCTCTTCTAAGACTTGGCGCGGCTGCCTTGAATTATACATGTGCGCAGCGAGGGCTCCTCTAGGACCAGGATTATGACTTATTTATCTTCACACTCCCCTGTAACTCTCTCCGACCCGGTACCTCAGGCAGCGTCTGGCACGTCGAAGGTGCTCGATAATTATTCATGAAATTGGGTATTAACTGCTCCTCCTCACTTGTGTGTTTAGTGACATTGTTCAGTTCAGGGGTAAGTGACGCAAGCCGGGGAGAAACGGGGCTTTGCTGCCTTCCGCCCCGAGGCTGCAATAGTCCCGTCCCCTCTCACTGCCCATCTTGCTGCCTCCTCCTGGCTGCTCTCGCGTGGGCTGCCGTGCCGTCCCAGCCCCTTCTGCTGGGGGGTGGGGGGGCAGGTGCACGGGGGGCATCCGAGCAGCGCCCCCAGGTGTGGGCAGGGACGTGGCTTCTGACACACCCCACGCAGCTCTCTCTTCTGGTGGGGGAGTTCGTGGAGGGGCTTGGGAAGCGGCTGCCGGACCCGGCCGTGCCCGGAATCCTCCCCGGCGGCGCTGGGTATGTTCAAAACAAAATTAATTGCAGTTCGTGGTGATCACGCACGTATCGAATGCCACGCCACACTCGGAGTCTCAGATTACTGTTGTAAAAACGTGACTGTCAGAACTCTGGGAAGACCGACAGAGTGCCTGGACTCCCCTTCTCTGAAGACAGAACGGCCCTGGAACAGTGTGACTTTGTGCTCGCGGGGCCTCGCGGAACCGCAGACACCTTGCTGGGTCTGGTCTGGTCTCAGCTCGTCGGAAATCCGAGGTGTAGATTTGCATATTATGATGATTGGATTCAGTCGCGTTTAGACTTATTTAGCACCTGGAGGGAGACACTCATTCTGTGGGCAGTGAATACGACACCTGAGGTTGTGGAGGCATCTTCCTGTCTCAGGGGACGGGATCGGCATCCTCACCAGCTCGCCCGCCAGCGCTCTAGCACCGGGGCCCTGGGAAGCGTCCGAAATCACAGCCGTTCCCCTCACCACTTTGTTTTTTTTCAATTCCTGGTAAGACGTCTCTGAGAGACCTTTGCTGTTCCCAAGTTGTTGGTGACGAAAGGGAAGTCAGCAGGGTTAGGTGACCCCCCCAGGATGCGCTGCCGTCTTGGGGTCCCCCAGCTGGGTCCCGACCCTAACTGGACAAGAGCGTCCAGGCCCCCCCCCCCCCCCACTGCCACGGGCCACTTTGCACTTGTTTGTGTGACTTAAGCCACCCCAAACCTTGGGACTCATGAGTCTTCAAGTACAGTTTTTACTTGAAAGCTCCTGTCTCTGCCGGGTGATGATCTTTCTGGGTGTTCTCAGTTCCCCCCCCCCCCCCCCCCGCACACCCCCAGATCTTCCTTCACACCTGGCTGGAGAAGGTCCTGCCTTCTATCTGTGCCCAGCACTGTGTGTCGCTTCTCATACGGACTTTGGTGCCTGAGACCTGGCATTAGAATCA
The DNA here is from genome assembly GCF_023721935.1 of Panthera uncia. Classification (NCBI taxonomy): domain Eukaryota; kingdom Metazoa; phylum Chordata; class Mammalia; order Carnivora; family Felidae; genus Panthera; species Panthera uncia. The sequence goes on from NW_026057579.1 coordinate 38,046,693, forward strand.
TTCTCACGTGGGGCATGGCGTGGGGACACCCTAGTTAAGGGGAAGGACGTGCGCACATCATCTCTGCTCTGCCTGCAGTCCTTGGAACCCTGCTGGGAATGTTGTGAATTGAAAGTGAATTGTAAACATATTTGTTGGGTACGTGAAAGGAGGGATATGTTTCCATAAGCGGGAGAGTGTGCTTTTAGTGTGTGCTTTCGTGATCCGTGATGTATCGTCCGCACCCACGAGGGTAACGTGGCGTTGCTGCAATTGCTGTTGTAACTGTCACAGACACACGAGACGCTCCCAAGCAGTGCGGGCATAGTGTTCTCTATTTCGACGCCTCGGACCACGGAAATGGGAACTTCCCGACCCCTTGATGCCCACAGATAGAGTATTCATGCCAGGATGGAGAGATCAGAGAAATCTCCGGACCCCATTTTCTGATAAGGAAACTATACCCCGGAGATGGGACGAAGAACCCAGACCTTCTGGCTCCTGGATAAGCACGTTTCCTGCTCATAAGAAGATAAATTTGTGGTCTAATGTAACGGATCATGTCGATGGGGTGTAATGCCGAGTCACTGCAGTGTTGTTCGGTGTGGGCAACTGACCTGAAGAGATACTGATTAGGAAGCCCTTTTATAGGTAGGATGTACAGAAGACTGAGAGGCAGGGAGCACTTCTTAAAGTATAATTCACAGGACTTACAGCACAAATTATTACAATTAATTTCCGAATCGTGGAACTCTTGGCTATATTCTAGTCCTAGAGAGTGTGGCGCGTGTGTGTGTATTTGCCTGCATCTGTGTGCACATGTACATGTGTGCACAGGTATGTGTGTGTGCATGTGTGTATGTGTGCACAGGTATGTGTGTGTGCATGTGTGTATGTGTGCACAGGTATGTGTGTGCATGTGTATATGTGTGCACATGTATGTGTGTGCATGTGTGTGTACCGGTATGTGTGTGCGTGTGTGTATGTGTGCACAGGTATGTATGTGTGTGCATGTGTGTGTGCACAGGTATGTGTGCATGTGTATATGTGTGCACATGTATGTGTGTGCATGTGTGCACTGGTATGTGTGCATGTGTGTATGTGTGCATAGGTATGTATGTGTGTGCATGCACATGTGTTTATACGTTGGCTTCATAAAAAACTGCAATGGTTGTGAGCTCTCATTTTTCAACGTATAATTTTGGGGTTCTGAGTCATCCGCCCTCCATTTTTAATCGCAGTAGTCACACCCTAGAGCAGTCCTCGCGTTTTGTGCTGCACGGACACGCTGACATCAGTCCTTCTGAGCCAGCACTGCCAGATGAAGAGCCAGCAGTCATAGTTGGGTTGGTTATTCAGTGGCATGAATCAGCCTGACCTCTTTTTGTGTCCTACAGGAAAGGGGTTTACATGACATGGAGAATGGATCTGGATTCTCAACAGAAAGATCTTGAAGGGAAGGGGTCCAGGGGATTCCAGGCCCCTCTCGTGGAGCAGTGTTTACTCTACAAGGTCAGGTACACGTGGTGGCCCGGTAGCTGCCTTTGTCCTTCACCTCGTGCATCACTACCTCTTGTAGGAATCCACATACTCCCAACTCTAAGATGCTCTCCTGGGGGGTAATGACATTCCCCAAGAGTCTGATTGAGTTCGGGTTCTGTAATAGGGTTGGTAGGGAAAGAGTCAGAGATAACACGTTATGGCATCTCTCCCCACAAGGATCTTACCGGAGAAGTTAGAGAAAGAAAACATAAACTTTTTGTCAAACTATAAAAGTAACACAGGAGAACTCAAGCTGAAGACAATTGGAGGGAAACTAAGTCTTTCCCTGTCCCAATACCAAATGAAATAAATAAAAGCAAAAACCAAAAATTGCACATTCATTGGCAACAATTAAATATTCACTCTAACTCATACATTTTTTTAATTTATTTATGTTGAGAGGGAAAGAGAGAGAGAGAGAGAGAGAGAGAGAGCAAGCAAGCAGGAAGGGCAGAGAGAGAGGTAGAGAGAGAGTCCCAAGCAGGCTCTACACCATCAGCACAGAGCCTGTTGCAGGGCCCAAACCTACGAATCGTGAGATCATGACCTGAGCTGAAACCAAGGGTCGGATACTCGGCCACCCAGACGCCCCTCTCACTCATAATTTTTTTAAATGAGCAGCCACGTACAGGAACAGAACTCTGACACAGCTCATCCTACCGTGTGTCCGAACCCCACTGTACCCACCCTGAAGCAGTGCAAGGAAAACGGGTGACTCATGCGCTCTCGGAATCTCACCACATCCCCAATTCAGAGGCAAAGCCAGCTGTGGGCGTGAATAGCCAGTGTGTTCAGGTGGACTGGTGAGAGTACCGGTTCCGAGCCACAGAGGAGTCAGGGGTGATGGTGGATGCATTTCACGTAATAGTTGACTTCAAATGTTGCACTTGCTAACGAGCTTCCTAAGCGAGTATGACATAAAGACATTTTCAGGTACGCAGGTAATTCTTGCTAAGAGAGCTACTGAAGGATGTACTTCAGCAAGAAACAAACCAAACCTGGTGGGGGGGGGGGAACTGGCAGAGACGAGCGATGGTGACGAAAGACAGAAGTAAATTGTGTCGGTGTGGAGGTGTTGTAGGTGATTTTTCATAACCTCAAAGCGCGGTGGGTTGAAAGTACTGGGCGAGAATACCGCGGAGTCTGGTCGAGGGGGTCTGCAGGGAAAGGATGGGTTCATAAGCGTTCCTCTCGTGTGAGGGGAGGGTACGGAAATTGACCAACCTTATACTCGTTAGAAAATGCAAAGGATTGGCAAGTTAGAAAATAGAAAGGTAACCACTAAAACGGTACGATGGAATACAAGAGTTCCAGGCAAGTAGAGGAAAACGAGGGACTGAAAAACAGTGACTCATCCAACAGAAGACAGAGAAGGAGAAATCAAATAAAAAATTAAAAATAGCCGATGGAAAATACACAAGAAGGCAGTAGAAATGTATCAGTAATCATAGGAAGTGAAAATATAAAATTCGCTTATGTTTCGTCTAAGAGACAGAGGCCTGATGCTGAAGTCAGGCTGCCGGATGCAATTTATAAGACATGCTTAAAACACTGATTAAATGTCATGTGATAGGCAAATGTATACCAGAAAAATATTACCTAGAAATTAATATGGCCATTTTAATATGGAAAGAAATACATTTTTAGGGGAAGTTCTGGATAACATGGATCACAAGAGAAATAATCTATCAGTAACTCACTGCAGTTACAAACTTGTATGCGCCCAGCTTACGGCCTTACAAAACATATGACAAAATTCAACAGACTTGCAAGTGGAAATTGAAAAATCCATAGTGAGTGGGGACTACTAGCAGGTGTCTCAGAAACTGATGGATGAAGTTGACAAAAAGTAAAGTTACAGGTTATTTAAATAGTAAAATTAATCTTGATTGTATACACATAGATATGCCAGCAATAAATACAGCATGGACATTTTTACTGATGAATAGAAGATTTAAGAAAAACTATTTATAAGGGGGCCACCAAGGCATTGTCAATAAATTCATGAATAAAGGCCATCTTTGATGATAATAGTACAATAAAATTATAGCAGAAAAAGTATACATTTGTATACTCCCCAAACTGTACATTTGCAAACTCGCATTTGGTAAAAAATCATAGTAGTTGTGATATCCCATTCACATACACTTATTATTTTATTTTTTAATTAGGTTTTTAATTTTAATTCCAGCGTAGTTAATATACAATGCTGTATTTGTTTCAGGCGTACAATATAGTGATTCAACACTTCTGTACCTTACTCAGTGCTCATCCTGAGACGTGTTCCCTTCATCCCCGTCACCTTTCCCCACCCCCCTCCCACCTGCCCTCTGGTGACCATCAATTTGTTCTCTGTAGTCTGAGTCTGTGTCTTGTTTTGTCTCTCTCTCTCTCTCCCCCTCTCTTTTTTTTTCTTTTGTTCATTTGTTTTGTTTCTTAAATTCCACAGGAGTGAGATCACGTGGTATTTGTCTCTCTCTGATTTCGCCCAGCATTATTCTCGCTAGCTCCAAGCTGTCGCACCCATCTGCGTAGAATTACACGTGTGTGGATGCATGCGTCAGGGCACGTGAAGGGCATCCACGAAGGATAATTATCAACAGTGGATGGTCATGTCAGAGTGCTGAAAAAAATTTGTTTACATTCCTTATTATTTTTTCTTTAGTCCTTGTGTTTCCATTGAATATGTTTCTTTATAGAATTTTTATTGTGAAAATGGTTCTAAATATTTATGTTTTTAAAATAAAGTTGAAGTGTGAATTACTGTGTATTGAACAACAGTGAACACCCTGTAGAACAAAAGAGCGAAGGGAAGCTTATAGCCTTAAACACACGTATTGAAAAATGGTTGATTAATAAACTGTTAATTGAAGAAAATAGAAAATGAACGGTTGAACAGTTCCAAATAAAGTGTAAGGGGGGGGCGCCTGGGTGGCTCAGTCGGTTAGCGTCCGACTTCGGGTCAGGTCACCATCTCACGGTCCGTGAGTTCCAGCCCCGCGTTGGGCTCTGTGCTGACAGCTCAGAGCCCGGAGCCTGTTTCAGATTCTGTGTCTCCCTCTCTCTCTGACCCTCCCCTGCTCACGCTCTGTCTCTCTCTCTCTCAAAAATAAATAAACTTCGGGGGAAAAGAATACAAAAATAAAAGAAACCACCAGGACCACTAAAGATGGGTTAAAAAATAGTAGTTCCTCCAAAAATTAAAATGAAAATATTAATTTAAATAAAAACAGAGACAATCTGTATAAAGCAATATTAGAAACACGCAAACACATGGGGGTGTAACCCCAAATTCCATGGAGGTTACAAAAGAAAGAGAATACAGGCTCTCGGAGCTTGCTGGGATCTCAGTCCCGCCGTCCACGCCGGCGCAAGGCAGGCTGGTTGACCCTGACAGAGCATGGAGACCGTGGCGTTTATTCGCTGCCTGTGTAGGCCACCCCACATTAGTTCGCTGGCTGGCCCCTGTACACCTGTCGTAGTGACATTTAGGAGGACGCAGGACGAACTCCCACAGCCACGGCCTGAGAAACAGTTTGCTGGGGCGATTATCGCTCCATTATTAGTTTGAATTTGGATATTTGCTTAGAGCAAAGCCCGGGATTGGTGCTCGGCCCCTTTCTTCATCGTCTCCATTTGTAAATCAAATAACTGCATTCCCAGCTCTCCGGGTCTTAGCCCGATTGTCTTCTGAGCAGGGATTAGTGAGCACAACTAATGTGAGAAGGAGTCATGAGGCGGGAAGGAGAGGAAAAACCCAGATGCTGGAGCAGACTTCTCTTCCAATAACCTGGCAGGCAATCTAATCTATCCTCATGAATGCGAGTCCCAGGAGGTAACTAGCACATGAATATTTTAAGCATTTCGGTCTGCTATTGATTTGTGGCCTGTCAGTATCCAACCGGTTAATTTAATTTGATGCAAAAACATAAGGAATTGGGAGCAAACCAGCATCTTCGAGCAGAGAGGTAGGGCACCGTGAGTTCATGGTTGGAGGGAAGACCTCACCACCTACCGGCAGGAAGAAAGCGCGAGGGCAGCTCGTGCCTTCTGGCCCCATTCTTTGGGAAGGTGGGCTCACGTGCAAAGTTTTGAGACAGGGAAAGTTCTTTTCTTTGCCAAAGATGATGCTACGACTCGTGTATACACAAAAAGTCTGAATTACGCAAAGGGCTGGCCGTAGTCAAGCCAAGCGTGAGTAACCAATTTCTATCAGCTTGTTTTACAAACCTAATTAGCTTTTTTTTTTTTTTTTTTTAATTTTTTTTTTTTCAAAGTTTTTAATTTATTTTTGGGACAGAGAGAGACAGAGCATGAACGGGGGAGGGGCAGAGAGAGAGGGAGACACAGAATCGGAAACAGGCTCCAGGCTCCGAGCCATCAGCCCAGAGCCTGACGCGGGGCTCGAACTCACGGACCGCGAGATCGTGACCTGGCTGAAGTCGGACGCTTAACCGACTGCGCCACCCAGGCGCCCCCTAATTAGCTTTTTAAAACGTGCTTTTATCCTAATGCTCCCCCTAATGCTCCAAGTTCTATGCCTGAACACAGGGTGGGTTTCGTGGGGTCTGCAGAGTTAGAACGCCAGAGGAAAAGTTCACATCAGCAGGCAGGTGAATTTGATTTCTTTGGTTGCTCTTTGGTTTATACTACTTGTTCTTAAGTTACTTTATCATTAAAAAAAATGTTTATTTATTTTTGAGAGAGAGAGAGAGAAACAGAGCACGAGTTGGGGAGGGGCAGAGAGAGAGGAGACACAGAATCTGAAGCAGGCTCCAGGCTCCGAGCTGTCAGCACAGAGCCCGATGTGGGGCTGGAACTCACGGACCACGAGATCATGACCTGAGCCGAAGTCGGCCGCCCAACCAACTGAGCCACCCAGGTGCCCCAAAATCTTATTTTTTTAAACATTAATAGTTTACTATTGACAACATCAATAGTAACAAAAATTCTATTTGACTAATAGTTGCCCCATTCCCAAACACTCCTACTGTTTTTCTTTTTTCAGACGAGGAATGGCTTTTATGACATCAATCCCCAGACCCAGGTAGGAGTTTAGCAAAGAATCCTGTGTCCTTTTGGGGCACCCGGGTGGCTCAGCCGGTTGAGCATCTGACTTTGGCTCAGGTCACAATCTCACAGTTCGTGAGTTCGAGCCCTGCGTCGGGCTCTGTGCTGACAGCTCGGAGCCCGGAGCCTGCTTCGGATTCTGTGTCTCCCTCTCTCTCTGACTCTCTCCCACTCACACTCTGTCTCTGTCTGTCTCTCTCTCGAGAATAAATAAACACTAAAAAAAAAAAAAAGAAGAAAAATCCTGTGTCCTCTTGAAGGAAAGTATCTCTCTTGAAAAAATGGTATCACATCCCCAGTTAAAGAAACAAAAATATGTTTGCACAAATAACAACTTCCATGTGCATTGAAGCATAGCTTATAAATGTGAAAGCTTGACCCTCCAAACTGTGACTCAAGAGAGGCAACTAGGAAATATATATTTTTCCCTATAAAGGTGAAGAAAGTCGGGCCCTGGAAAAGGAAGCTGCCAAGTAGGAAGACATTTTCTAAACCAAATGATGAGCAGCTCGGGGGGACAGAATTCTAAGAGGGCTCCCAGATCCCCGCCCCCAGGTCTATACACCTGCATAATCCCCTCCCTTTAGATGTGGGAGACACCTGTAACTACAGTGAGACAGTCACTGCCCGGACTAGGTTGTGTCTGAAGACGTGGGTGAGGCGGTGACGACTCCCGTAACATTCTTACATTAAGTAAGACTCCTTCTTCACAGAGACTCTCCTGCTGGCCTTGAACAACCAGCCATGTGTGAGCTGCCCCTGCAGGGAACCACGAGCCAGGACCCGAGAGCCCCTCTCAGAGCCGAGTGTGGTCCCTGGTGCACGACCAAGGGGATGGGGCCTCGTCAGACAGCCGCAAGGAAACAGATTCTGTCCACAACCACAGGGAGCCTGGAGGTGGTACATTCCCCCGTTGAGCCTTCAGATGAGGACATAGCCATCGGACACCTTGATTTCCACCTGCTAAGACCCTGAGCAGGGGACTCGGCTCAAATGGTGGACTCCTGACCGTGAAACTGAAATGACGACAGGGGTTCACATCGGCCGCTACACTGTGCTATTTGTTACATGGTGATAGAAAACTGATGCATTACCCAACTGCTCGAAGACAAGGCAGGGCCTCTTGGATTGCACATGTTGTGTTTAATGTACTATACTAACCTGTTTCTGTGAAGGCTCACCGTCATAGAAACCCTAAGCACGTCCCCCTGTGCCCCCGCAGTCAGTGGGGAAAAACCAGTACCTGATTATCTGGGCCCCCACTTCCCTTATGCCATCTTACAGGAGCCCAGAGAAAGAAATGACTTGTCCCCATGTCACACAGGAGACAGCTAGGCTTGGTGGACAGGAGGTCCCAGTGCCGGAACCTTAGAGTCCTGGTCTTTCGATAAGCCCGCTGTCTCCTCAGCTTGGTCCCCTCCTCCCCGGTCTGGCGCTCCCTCCTCTCCTCATGTGGTTTTTCTGAGTGGTCACAGCATCACGGGTCCTTTGGGGGGCAGCACTGACCGAGGCTGTTGGGTTTCTTCCTCCAGGGCGGCCTGGTCCCTCAGGGCTGGTGCGCCTGTGAGGCAGGGCGCTCAGCAGGACCCCACAAAGAGTCTGGGAGACAAAGAGTCTGGGGAAGCAGAACGAGGGCCGAGGAGGTTCTGGGCGCCCACACCCCCTGCACAGCCTCAGAATGGGACTAAAAGCCGCTTTTGCTGGGGAGAAAACACCTCTGGTTTCTGTCGGATGGGAGAGGGACAATGATTCCTGTCCACTGAAGGGGAAACGGTGACCATTTTGGCATTTGTCGCCATTGAGTTGTCAACACGAATTTGTGCCTTCCGTCAATAGCAGTGGTTTTTACAAAGGGGAGGCTGCCTGGAGGACAGGGCTTGGGGCCAACCGGCCTCTACAACCGGCTCTCCCGCTTCCTACCTGCCTGACCGGGTCACTGCGTGGGCCTAGGGGGTTGCTGTCAGGGTCTGGCGGTCCCCCTTCAGACCGGACTCATCCGGTGTTTCTGGCCGCAGAGTCTGTGTCTCTTCTTGGGGGTCTTTGTCCTCAGTGAAACCTGGGGGGCAGATAACGATGCTGGGGGGCTGGAGCCCCCTCCCCAGCGCCCTCACCATCAGCTGGGGGGCTCTGAGTCACGTGCCTGCACCGAGAGCCAGGATGTCCCGCAGGATGAGGCCAGCCGTGCCCTCCCGGTGCACCCCTCGTGGCCACCTTCCCTTCCCGAATCTTCTCCTGCTCCTGAGACAGGTTGTAAGCAAAGCCCTCTGAATGTCAGCTCTTCTCATCTGAACGAACACAGGGGTGATGGCTGCGGCGGTGAGGACCCGCGATCTCCGTGGTGGAAAGTGCTTTTGGGGGGGCTGAGCGTGTAGCTGAGTCCAGGAAACACCCCCCTCCTTTCTCCAGGGGCCGTCTGCAGATTGCTGCCAGGATCCAGAGTGCTCTCATGTGCAAAGTGCTTTGGCCATCTCCTGTGATTTGGGGGAGGAAATGGAAAACCGCGTTCCCCCACGTGATTTTCTGCACTCATCCACGTTGCTGAGGCTCTGAAGAATTGTTAACAGAGAGGGCTGCAAAAAAACACAATGTAAGAAGGATTTTAACACTGTTAATGCCTTTGCAGCGTGTGGGACTTACTAACTGCTGTTGCCGGTACTTTTAGGAAGAAAACGGCTGCTGTTCTCTCGGAAGGTTTTGCAAACGCTCGTGATGACCTTTTGCATCCAGGGCAGCGAGAGGTTCTGCCCGGCCTACCGTCCCCTGTGCTCAGCACACAGGCTGGGGCCTCTTGAGTGGCTTTTCTCCTCGCTTTTCCTTTATTTGAGATCACATTAAGAAGAGGGGGACAGACTGGGGGTTCCTTGCTGCTATCCGAAAGGAATTTCACTTTCTTGTCTTATAGGAATGAAAACTATCCTCAAACAGATCCCGCATCTCCCTGATTCCAGCGGGGGGGGGGGGTGGGGGGTGGGGGGGGTGGGACTGGGTTCTGTGCAAGTCAGGCCCGAGCGCATCGCCAGCCCTGGTGACTCATGAATCCTGATTGGCTGCAGGGTCCTGGGTGGGGGGCTCCCACAGTCACTGCTGTGCACACTTCCCCACCACCATTGCTACAACTAGAATCTGTTGGGAAAAGGGAAGAGGTTATGTTACTGGATCGTGAGTTCCTGTGTGAATAGGAAATTTCACTCCCCGTGGTACCGTTTTAGGAAAAGTGATTGACGGATCGTGTTGTCTACATGAGGACGATGTGGATTCTGAATCTGGAGCACGGCCAGGCTCTGGGAGGTCACTCAGCGGCCTACTAGCCGGGGAGGCCAGGGAAACACGCTCTCTCCAGAAAGTTCTCTGGGAAGAGACTGTCTCTCATGACAAGGCTCGACTGTCCCTGGCTGTCATGGCACGTGGGGGTCCTGTGGGCACGGCCCCTGTTCCAGGCTGGAATGTGCCAGCTGATTGGGAGATCTGCTAGGCACCTTGTTTATATTAATGCCTTACAGTAAAGCACGGCGGGATGCACTGATTAAGCGTGACCGAGTGTGTTTGCAAAGTGAGGCCGCCAAGCACGCGGGTCAGCGCCTCACTGGGCGTCTCTGTGGCCTCGATGGCATCTTCCTCCTCACGGTGGGCAGGGCCGGCTCAGGGGGCCGGTGCGCACACGGGCGAGACCACACGTGAGAGCCCCCCACGGGGAGAACCTGAGTTCTCAAGCTTGGCTCCGCCCCTTTATGAAATTGGGAAAGTTACTCAATCTCCTTCTCTGGAAAATGGGTGTAATGGGATTTGTTGTACAAGAATGAATGAGTTGAGGCTTTTGGGAAGCATTTAGGGTGGTTGTTGTTCTTTTTATTATAACAACAGAACGGGGTATTGAGGCACGGCTGCCTTGGGTCCTGCTTGTGAAATTTGTCTAGGTCAGGCTGAGAACTGGGTGCAGGATTTATTTGTGAGGCTTTGTGTGTGCGTGTGTTTTTGTTTTTGTTTTAATTTTTAGCATTTATTTATTTTTGAGACAGAGAGAGAGCGTGAGCAGGGGAGGGGCAGAGAGAGGGGGAGACACAGAATCGGAAGCAGGCTCCAGGCTCTGAGCTGTCAGCACAGAGCCCAGTGCAGGGCTTGAACTCATGCACTGCGAGATCATGACCTGAGCCGAAGTCGACGCTTAACCCACTGAGCCCCCCAGGCGCTCTGTGGCTCTGTGTTTTCTTAAACAGGGTGTGAGGCATTTGCCCCGTTTGTGAGTTGCTTTCCTTTCAGGATGCACTGAATTAGGAGGGAAGCAGGATGATGGCAGACAGCTGTCATTTGTGGACCGAGCAGCACCACGGCCGGTGGGCTGCCTGGAAGAGAGGGCGTCCTTACATCTGAGACTTTCCTGGGTGACTTGAGACCAGCCAGCCAGCCTTGCTGAGTTAGCTTTGTCTTTTACAGCGGGAGATAACACGCACCTTTCCGGTGGTCTCGAGGAGTAATTGAAAAAATGTTCACAAGGATGGTAAACGCCCATCGACAAATACTTCTCCTCCATTCTCTTCAAGGGACCAAGTCTGATATCTCCGACCCAATGGGCGATTATGACAAGTGCGGTTCATGAGAATAGATAGACAAACAAGAAAGCCCAACGAGCCAGTCCAAGAGGAAGCAAGGGGGGCTGACGTTGAGGCTTTGGCGGTCAACCAAGTCCCAGCCTTTCTGGGACGGCCTGTTTCTCAGGGACCCCAGACTGAGGCTGAGTTGGCATTAAAGTACATGTGGCAGACGTCCCACATGTGGCTCGTGGGGCTTTACGGCCAAAGGAGAAGAAGGCAGGGTTCTGTGAGCTGCCCGAGTCAGCACAGGCTGGGAGGGTGGCCCGGTTCTGCCTCTGATGTGGGTCCATGGGGACCGGTGTTGATGTTTTCCAGTAAGATGGGGTCACGGGGTCCCCGGGAACGGTGCGTGGGGTGCAGGAGGGATGAAGTTCGGGATGCCTGTGGTTGTGGTTGGTGGGATCCAGACCGTGTGGGCCCGTGGGGTTCGGGAGTGGAGTCCTGGTGTCGTGGGGAACCTGGGCCTGGGCGAGCCCCTGTGACTCCACGTGAATTCGGGGGGGCAGAGCCTGGAGGTGCTTGTGCTAAAGCTCTGTGCTTTTAAAAAATATCCACGAGATTAAAACACTTAAAGTACCAGGTGCTCGTGGCACCGCGTAAAAACAGCACAGGCGCATGAAGGAAACCTCACAGTCTGACCTCCCTCCCATCCTCCGAAGATGCATAAGGACGCCCGAACTTTCTGCACCCTCACAGAAGGACGATTCACTGCACACACTATCATCACACAAAAACACAGTCCACATACACAACACATATGCATATGCATTTTTTTCTTAGAAAAATGGGCTATCATTAACCCATTGTGTTCCAGCTTTTTCCCCCTCACAGCTGGAGCTGTAGCGTATCCTGTAGGTTTCCAGGAGATATGCACAACTAAGGTTTTCGTCTCGGTTGCCGTATCCGTTTGCTAGAACAGCCCTTGCAGAGTGCCACACGCCAAGCAGCTTACACAACGGAAGTGTGTTGTCTGCCAGACTGGAGGCCAGAAGGCCCAGGCCAGGGTGGGGGGCCCACGCTGTCTCTGAAGGTCCCGGAAGGGTCCTTTCCAGGCCTTTCTCCCAGCTCCTGGTGCCTCCGGGGCTTTATCACTCCCGTGATTACGTGGCGTCCTCCCTGCGTGTCTGCCCCCCTTTTATAGGGATGCCAGTCATATTACACGTAGGACTTCATCCTAACTAAAGACACTATTTCCAAATAAGGTCACAGTTCGAGGTACTGGCAGGTAGGACTTCAACAGGTGAATCTGGAGGGGGGCACCATTTAAGCCATAAACACTGCTGGATGTCCCTTCCTGGTGAACGTGGCAAGCTCAGTGGCTGCCGGTCCTGTGGTTACCGGGATCCCATCCTCCCCCACCAGGACGCGAATGTTGATTACTTACAGACCGAGGCTCATGCCAACGCCCTTGACAGCCACCTGCTCAGGAATTGCCTGTGATATGCTTGTGACCAAGGAGATGTGAGGGCAGGGTGCCTGCATTTCTAGGGATATTTATATTCTTTTTTTTTTTTTACTTTTTAAAATGTTTATTTATTTTTGAGAGAGAGACAGAATGGAAGTGGGTTAGGGGCAGAGACAGAGGGAGACACAGAATCTGAAGCAGGCTCCAGGCTCTGAGCCATCAGCACAGAGCCCGACGCGGGGCTTGAAGTCACAAGCTGTGAGATCGTGACCTGAGCCGAAGTTGGACGCTCAGCTGACTGGGCCACCCACGTGCCCCTATCTTGTTCTTAAGGTGGGACAGGACCCAGGTGTGTGGGGACTGGCCTTCGGGCGTTGTTCAGGGGGGCTGGGGTCCTTGCAGCCCCAGCTTCTTGTACCACTGCCACAGGAGCCTGGGAAAGAAGGCGATTTTGCTGGGGAGGCTGGGACTCAAGTGACGGAAAGAGCCTGCCTCCTCAGGATCCCGCTGAGCCTCTGGCCCCGTCGCGCCATGATGCTTGTTCTGTGGGACAGCACGTTCCTAAGCTGTTTGGGGTTTGAATGGAAACACACTCTCGAATACGCCGTGAGTCTGATGCTGCTGTTTAGCACTCACAGTGTAGGGTTTTGTTTGTACTTGTTCTGATACACAACTTCGCATGTGGTGTATGTGCACACATGTGTGCATCTGTGTACATGGGTACCGCTCACGCTGGGGGCTGGGGGCAGGCGAGGCCGCCAGACCACAGGGTGTGTGCCACTCCAGGGGTGATGGGTGCTGTGGGGTTGCTCCCAGGCCATCCTCTGCAAGCCTGACTCTGCCCATCTGCCTGACCTCACCGGAAGCTACAAAATGGGGTTCCACCGATGATAAACATATGCCTTCCTTCTTTCCCAGCGTCTGGAGAGGTTGGCCGTCGTCTGTATGGTCACGCGGGTCAGCTGCTTCTGTTTCCCAAATCACGGGCTTAGACCTCTTGCCCTTTTTCTTTCGGGTTGGATTCCTCTCTTGGCCCTTGCTTACCCACTTCTCCACGTTCGTGGGTGTGTCTTCGGATAAATACTTGCATTAAAAAACTACCGTTCAGACAGAAAATGACTCTTAAGCAGGAGTTTTAAATGTTCTTGCAGGGTGAACTCAAGTCCTAGTCGAACCCCCTTGGGATCTGGGCCAGCTTGCTATTTAACAAAATCAAAATTAAACTATTGATTTTGGTTCATTCTACTTTATTTCTCTGGCAAATATATGGGTGTTGGGAAGAATGAAGAAAAAAATTTAGGGTGACGGTGTTGAGGAATAGTACCCTTAATTATAACCACGATGACGACGGGTTCCCTTTGTCATGAACGATTTTACACGGCGGAAGCTTCATTTTGGTTTTCTGCTGTGACGGATTCCTGGTGCCCACAATTAGATTTCTCACCACTGACAGTCCTCAATCTGTACGCTTCTTAATGGAATACCCGCTCGGAGACATTTAAGCAAAGACAGTGAAACGCTCCGAGTGCTTGGTTGTGATTGACTTACAGGGAACCTCGTCACCTGTGTTGCTGGTGCTCATCTGGCTAACAGACCCCAACGGGCTCGTCCCGCGCAGCCCCTCCAGGACACCGCGCACAGGGGCGCCTGGCCTTCTGTGCTCGGTCGTCTGGAGCCCAGGTAGCCAGTCTGTTCCGCAGAGTCTTGGGTTGGCTTTTCATATTTTGGGAGAAGATAAATCAGACTGTTCTTGGCAGGTGACGGTATTCCCAAATTTCCTTCTCAATATGAAGAAAGAAAAGGCTTGTTAAGTCAAATCCATTGGGAATTGGGTTTCTTTTGTCATTCTTTTCTTCAAGAGTGCACCTTTCGCTCTGACAGAAATTGCTCATTAATCCCCACAGAATGACCAGTTTTCCAACGCAGTCACTCAAGTGTACTCGAGCTGTAAAAAATTCCTAAAGACCCTGGCTGCCATTAATTGCTTGCTGTGGTTTTTATTAGGCCGTGTCTCCCCACAGAGGACACCAAGTCCCTGCTGACGCTGAGTGCCAGTCTGTGTTTGCTTTTTCATCAAATCGGGAACAATGCCTTCTAAGCACAGTGAAGCCGAGGCAGGATTTCTTGGGCACGAAACGGCCACGACCTGGAAGTGAAGGTATCCTCCCTCGGTATCCGAGCGAGGGCTTCGGTTTGGCAATGCTGGGGGGTAAACAGAGGCAGTTTGGGGCACAGGATGTACCTTTAGCTGTGTGAACCCCTGAAATACCAGAGAGGCAGCTGGAGGTGGAGGGAGGGGGCCCTGGTGCAAACGTGGGCAGAGAAGAGGAATTCGCAGAGAATGAGAAGAGAGGGTGAGACTCATCACCCAGAGTTGGCACCTGGATGAGCTGTGGCGCAGGGGAGAAGCGTCCCCTCCCCGTCGGCCGTGGTCTGCCCGTGCTGTCACCGAGAGGGCACTTCAGAGAGTAAGTGTGAAGTACCCTATTTCTGGGAACCCGGGTCCGGCGGTGTGACGTGTGGCCAGTCTGAGCAGGCAAAATGTGAAAGATTACGTTAGCACCCATGTTTCGGCAAAGCAGGACGTTTCCCAGCCCATCGCTTTGGCTCTGGCGGAGCAGGTTATAGTGTTTGCAGCTCAGGAACGAAGCAGTGGGTCTGGAGACCGGAGATAAAAGTCTAGCTTCTCACATGACCCCAGGCGTGTATTTCCTGCATCCCGGCCTCAGTTGCCTTTTCTGTAAATAGGAAAACAAATCTGCCTTATGGGATGACCGTGACTTAACCAGCACAGTACCTGGGAAAGCGTAACCAGATGTGGTGCTCGCACAGGATGGCACCAGGGCCCTCCCAGCCCTCTCTGGCTTCTCTCTCTTTACACTGAGTGTTTATTTATTCATTAAATTTTTTTTCTTCAACCTTTATTTATTTTTGAGAGACTGAGAGGGACAGAGCAAGAGTGAGGGAAGGGGCAGAGAGAGAGGGAGACACAGACTCCGAAGCAGCTCCAGGCTCCGAGCTGTCAGCCCAGAGCCTGACGTGGGGCTCGAACCCACAAACTGTGAGATCATGACCTGAGCCCAAGTGGATGCTTAACCGCCTGAGCCTCCAGGCGCCCCTACACTGAGTGTTTAGTAAACACACACAGCTTGAAGCAGCAAACGGCGCCGAGGGCGCTGGTCCCAACACCCCTCCGGCTCAACTCCCGGAACCAGCTGCTTGGGACTCTGGTTCCTCAACCACGTCCTGTGCTGCCACAGACTTTCGGCAAGTTCCCGTACGGTTTCTGACCTTTCCTCATGTGTGTGGGGTTAGCTCTGGTTTACCACCCTCCCCAGCTCCCTTCCTTCCAATACTGTTAAGTCACTATTTTTAGTTAAATCAGTAATTAGTGTTCGTATCATGAAGCTGTATAAATATTGTCCTTCGTAGAACCAAGATGTGCGTGATGATTACATCCTGTTCTCTTCTCTTGAGTTAATAGATCACTCTTCCACTCCTAATTTTTCGAAAGAATGTCCTTATTTTTTCCAGGTGGTTCATCATATAGTTCATCCCATTATTCAACTGTGTATCTGTGGCTCTCCGTAGAACCCGGTGGCACGCCACAGTTACAGGTTTTTGTTTTTCCTTGGTTCCCTGATTGCCTCGCCTCCTTTTGTGTAGTGTTGTGAACAAACGCCCCTTCCTCCTTTCCAGAAGAGCCTGCCCGTGACACCCGCAGCCTCCCGTCTCCCCGCTGGCCGCCCTCTCAGAGCTCTCTGTCTTTGGTGACATTTTCTGTCTTCCTAAGATTCTCTTCTCCGTGTCCCAGACCCCACCTGTTTCCTGGAGCTCTTCCTGGATTTCTTCCCTTGTTGGACTGGGTCACACCTTTTGGCGGCTTCCAGAGAAGCGGTCCATCACAGGCCAGCCTTTTGCTTCTTCTACACCTCGGATCATCTGTGCCCAGCTGGCACCCGGGTTGGTAGCCTGGGTCAGTAGAGAATTCCTTGAGGGTTTTTCATGAAGCGTCTGCTCTGAAAAAGCATGATCTCATTTTGAATTTTTAGTCCAGGTTTGTTGTTAAAAAAAAAAAAACAACCCACCTTATTCTGATCCTTATTCTTATGGGTAGGAGAAGGATGTTCCCTCCACCTCCCCCATTTTCTCTGGAGTACTTTAAAACTGTTTTCTTTGCCTCTGATGTTCTGATATTAATTTTTAGTTAATTAATTTAAAAAACTTTAACGTTTATTTATTATTGAAAGACAGAGAGAGACACAGAGTGTGAGCAGGGGAGGAACAGAGAGAGAGGGAGACCCAGACTCCGAAGTAGGCTCCAGGCTCTGAGCTGTCGGCACAGAGCCCAACAAGGGGCTCGATCCCACGGACCGTGAGATCATGACCTAAGCCAAAGTCAGACGCTTAACCGACTGAGCCACCCATGCGCCCCTTGAGTTAATTTATTTAATTAATGAATTCCATTGTAGACTCTTTTCCAAACCTCTTGCTGGGCATTCAGCCGGCCCGTTCTGTCTCAAGACTTATGTTTTTATATATGGGAACTTCCCTTGAATTATTTTTTCCACGATGACCTCTAGACTTTGTCTCCTTTCACTCTCTGAGGTCTTCTGGTCGGTCAGATGTCAGACTTCCTGCATCGGTTGCTTAGCCTCTGATACATTCTCACTTAATTCCATCGTTTTTTGTCTTTTTGTCCATCTTCCTGAGAGATTTCTTGAATTTTATCTTTCAACCGTTTGTTAAGTTTCTATCAGTTTCTAACTTCTAAGATTTTTTTCCTGTTCTCGAGTGTCCCTAACCTTAAAATGTGAAATATTGAGGTATAATACTGAAGACCTTAATCGAGGTGCTTTTGAGGTTTTCTTCTGTTCTTTATACCCCTCTTCCTTCCATAGGCTTTTTATGTTTTCTCTCTTTTCTGTTGGAGATTTTCTTAGAATCTGGTATGCCATGTCTCCACCTAGTCATCTACCAGGCTCTCTACGCATCATCTGTGTATCCATCAGTTACGTTATCTGTCCACCTGCCTACCTACCCACCCACCTACTCACTCTCTGCATGTGCGTGGGGGTGGTCACATCATGGGAGACTGGATGTTCCTGGCTGGTAATTCTAGTAGGAGACTGCTCAATATCCATAGGTGGAGATTTTCTTTTCTTCTCAGCCTGTTCATCTTTTCCCGAGGGGAATGTGTGGTCATCTCCCTGGGGGTAAGGTAAGGGAGGCCCAGGTATCTGGCTCTTCCGTCTGAGACCCTCAATCCTGCAATGTCAGCCCCTCCCCACGGCACCCCCACCTTGCACGCACCACACCCGCTTTATGCCAGCCATGCTCCGCCAAAGTCTTCAGGAAAGGAGGATCGAGGCTCCTGGTCAGTGGCCAATATCCACTTGCTCCCCTGGGATGGAGAAGGTGGTGGGGTTTGGATTTCCCACGAAGCCCCTGGCTGTCACCTAGCTTTGGTGTGTGAGTGTCCCCTTGGAGTACTGAGTCTCTCTAAGTGTCTGTTGGGCGAGCGGGGCTCTTCTTACCGGTGTCCTGCTCGGCAAGGCTGTCCCCCGTGCCCCACCACTCTTCGTCATGCTTCCTGCCTGTCGTGCGTCACTTGAAATTGCCTGTCTGCTAATACTCCCCTTTCCCATTTGCCTCTGGACATTTATACACCCCTTTATTTCTTTGACTTTTTGGAGGTGAGGTCACAGGAGGGAGAAGATTTAAATTTATGCTCTCGCCCTTTAAATTTCACAGGGGACCAAAGACTTCTTTTTGCCAAGAGGTTGTTGAACGATGGGCTCGGCCGAAAGAGCCTTGGGAGATTGAGGGCAGAGCACCTTCAGGTGTGAGGTGTGGAGACTTAAACTTTCGTCTCTGACGGAAAAGTAAATCCCGTCCTTAATTAGATACAAACGCATTGGCATTGGCCCACGGATTCAGGCAAGGAGAAGCCAGCTCACCCCCAGAAGTAAGATCAGGACAGAATGGGAACGGTTTTCCCAATGGGTCAAGTTAACCCGCACGATGGACATCATACTTCTCTGTCACTCTTGCCGTCAGTGGAGGTGGTTGGAAGATGGGCAAAGACTGGGAAGTTCTGTTGGCAACTGGACTTAGAAAGCTGGGTTTCTAGAGGGATGACTCGAAGTGGGTCAGACTGCAGAGTTCACGTCGGCAGCAGCCGGCGGAGGTCAAAGTGTCTGCGCTGGCTGACAAACATGTCTCTCAGGGTTCTTTCACGTTCTTGCACACAATGCTGGTGAAGGGGTGTCCCCTTCTCTCTTCTGTTTTGTCACAGAAGGGTCTGCACGGTGGACGTGTTTGGAGTCACGAGGGGAGGTGGTGAGGGTGGGGTGAGTGGAGGCACACGTGGGACTGTGTCTGATGTAGAGAGAGAGCCTGTGGCTGGAATTAGGCTCATCCAAGTGAACATCGAGCCAACTTGCCTTTGCAGGAACAGTGATGGTCTCGGGCAATGGGAAGGCTCTCCACGTGATCCTCTTGGGAACATCAAATGATTGAGTCACCATGATGTGAGTTCTTGTTCAACTGTTTTGTCTCAGATGGGAGATGTTTAGATGAGCCGGAAGTCATATTAAGACCACACCGGGTGGGTGTACGTTCCGATTTCCCCGACGGCTTGGATACCTCCTCTAACGTCCATGTGTGGTCAGGGTCCCAGTCATGAGCAAAGGGAGACTTCCCCACATCTGCAGGGGCTCAGGTGACTAACGACCACTGGGACATGTCACTGCCATTGAGGCCAGATGAGGTCACCCCCCATCTGGGAGGAAGATGTGCAGTTTTGGAGGACAGAGGGCAGCCTGGCCCCTCGCCGCCGTTTGGTTTTGTCGGGCACAGCTTCTCAGCCTCGTATGGAGTCAGCGCTCGGACGGCAGGGCTCGGCCAGGTGCCGGGACGTGCGAAGGCGTGAGGGATGGTCTCGGGCACTCGCTCTGGAATTGGTTAGCGGTTCTAGACTCAGAAAACGCGGCGAACGCCACAAGGTGGGTGTGCCGCTGCACAATCATTGACCGGGGACCGGGGTTCTGTAAAGTGGCCCAGGAGCACGCGTACCAGGAAGTGTCCCGCAACAATGGCAAGCTTGGGGATGCGGCACGGCCCGTCTCCCTCCTTGTTATTCCCAGTGTCTATGAGGATGAAGTTCTTCAGTAAATTCCGTTGAATTTTAATTCAACACTTGGACACTGATTTGAATATCGGCCTCTCTTTAGAGAAACTCTGGTTGACATCCGGGGGAGGGACAGTGCTGGGCAGCGCTGGGGATGGGGTCAGCGGACGGCTGGGTCTCTGCTGTGTGCTCTGTGTTCGGGGCCGACGGCCACGCGCCAGCTTGGGGTGGGGGGCGCAGACTCAGAGGTGGGGCGTGGGCGCCGCTGTGCTGTCTCCTTCCCGCCCCGCCTTCCTGTGTGTTTAATCAGTAAATGAAAATACAGATGGACCTGGCAGGGGGTGTGTCTTTCATCTTAAGTAAATTTGATCTTTAAGTTGTTTTTTAAATGTTTTTATTTATTTTTGAGACAGAGACAGAGCACGAGCAGGGGAGGGGCAGAGAGAGAGGGAGACACAGACTCCGAAGCAGGCTCCAGGCTCTGAGCTGCCATCACAGAGCCTGACGTGGGGCTCGAACTCACGGACCGTGAGATCAGGACCTGAGCCGAAGCCAGATGCTCAACCGACTGAGCCCCCCAGGTGCCCCTTAAGTAGATTTGATCTTAAAGAAAACAAAGAGGGAATCTAGGGCAGCAACGATGCTTTGTTTGTTTGTAGGCATGTTCATATACCCCTTAAATCCACAGGCCCCCCCCTCCGCTCACCTCTGTGGCCTCATTTCTTCCCCCAACCACCCCCTCGCCAGCACCAGTGGGTCCCTGACTCTCCAGGTGCGTGCCGTCTTGGCCCAGGTGCCTTTTTTCTCTGTGTTCAGAATGTTCTTTCCCCCTCCTTCCCCGACCCCACCCGCATTCTGAACACGTCTTACTGGTCCTGAGGCCCCTATGGGCATGTCCCCGCCTCCTCCCGGCTGCACCACCCCTCGTGGCCTCCCGTGAAGCCAGCCAGCCCCGAGGCACCCGAGCCCCGTCCAGGCGTGGGGTGCACACGCAGTGGCCGTGGATCCTGCTGCTGTGCCTCCCAGCGTGGTCACAGGGGACTGTGGGCTGCAGACACACCTTGTTTCCGTTGCAATTGTTCACGTGTCTTAATGGTCACTTTTGAACTTTGAGCGATGTTTCTTATTTGCAGCAAAACGTGTTGGGATATCTACGCCCTTTTAGTGACTTTGTGGCCTTAAACAGGTTGTAGCTCTTTTCTTGTACAGTGTAAGGTACTTACTTGTTTCGTTGACCGGTTCTCATTTGTTATGAAAATGTCCCTTTCAAGGGCTTTGCTCTGAGAGGTTGAAACACGCGAGGTCCGGAGTCGGGTCCTCGTTTCTGGCACGCAAGCGGTGGCTGCGATGTCAACATCAGGGTGTCTCTGTGGAAGGTCTTTTCCTATCTTGTCACGGCCTAGGTGAAGCCACACCGTCCCGTAACTCGCAGCGACGGGACTCCCGCGGAAAGGGAGGGATGTTCGTTTCGTGACTTGACGATTCACGCGTTGTGATTATTGTGTTTCAAGCGTGCACGTTAGTGAAAAATATGCCACGTTTTCGTTGGATTGCCAAGAATATGGGCGTCTGAGAGCACGGCTTGCTGTGATGCAGACGAGCCTGCCTGGCAACCCCATCTCACAGGGCATTCTGGGTGCTGCTCGGGACACCGGGGGCCCGTGCTTGCCTCCCTGGGGGTTGGGAGTCACGAGGGTAGTACGCGGTGACAGAACCCGAGAAGCTGCTTTTCCTCCCTTGACTCTACTTTTCGCGGCGGAGCCTGACAGCCTGTATTTACCCATCGGATGTATATGCACGTCTTCCCGAGCGTTCGTTTAGCTGACAGTCTGGGAATGTCAGCGTTCTAATTAACTCCAGCCCGAGAAGCCTGTGCTGCGGTTTGAGGTCCCTTTGACTGACGCAGCTGCAATTAGAGCCGGGCTCGGGCTCAGCCCGCCCCAGCGGAAGAGGCTCGGGCGGGACGCATCGCCCGAGCGCCGCGCTGGGCAGGCGTCTCCTCTGGTGCAGGAGAGCTTTGGTCGCGCCCGTAGTCAGGTGCCTGGGTGTCCGACCCCAGCCTCGCCCACACCCGCGGATCCGGAAACGCAGCCAGTCCTCTGTTAGGCTGAGAGGGAGGCGCTTCACCCTTTGGTCTGGCAGATGCCACTTCCTTACGGGGTTTTGGTGGCTCGGTGGCCGTGATGCCAACTTACGCTGACTCCAACGGCCTGGTTCCCGCACGTGTGGAACGTAGTGGCAGGAACGTCCCGATTTATGTTCACCCTCCAAATTAACCGGGAAACACAGTGTCTGAAGTCACGTGATTAAAATGACGGGAAGAAGGGTCCGGTCCTGATCTTCAGATGCTTTATGTGGATGCTGCTCCCGTAGAATAGAAAGTCTTCCCTTGAGAACTGAGTTGAGGGACTCAGAGCCCGTGGATTACCCAGTCTGTGCCAGGAACTGACGCTGCCTCGGACCCTCAGAGTCAGGCAGGTGCGTGGGTGAGGAAGCCGGGCGCCAGTGTGGAGTCTGGGTACGAGATTTGGTAGTGGGGAGAGGTGGTTCATTCCCACGGGGAAAGTGGGGATCCCGAGAGGAGCCAGTGAGCTGGTCGGTCTCTGATGAGAGAAATTAGATCAGTGCCGGAAGGATCGAGGTGAGGGGACTTCAGGCTGAGAGAGGCGTGGTGGAAAGAGCCTGCGTGGGCTGCCCGGTGACCGCTGTGTGGCCAGTGCTCCGGAGAAGGTGCCGTGAGGGAGGTGGAATGAGGTCATCGCGTGGGGCCCGGAAGGCCGTGGCTTTCGAACTTTATTGTAGTTTTTGCTGGCGGTGGGGGGGACCCTACGGGTGTGCGGTAGGGAAGCCAGCGAGCTCGGTGTTGTGGGCGGAGACTCTTGTCCCCATGGCAGAGTGGGAGAGACTGGAGGTGCGAGAACCGGTCACGAGGCTGCAGCAGTTGTCCTCAGGAGAGGCTCTGAGAGTCTAATGAGGTCGTTAGTTCCATTTTCCTCCAGGTCGGGGTGAGTGGAGCGACCGGCCAGGTGGACACGGGCGGCAGGAGACGACTCAGGCTGGCCCTGCCTTCCAGCTCCTCAACTCAATTAAAGTCAAAGACACTTAGAGCTCTGTCCTCACCAGGCGGAGTTCCAGACCACGCCAAGAAAACCTTGAGGAGGAGGGTGAAGGACGGGAACAAGTTCTATTTCTGGAAGTTCGCGGGATGCTTAGCGTTTCCCGAGGAGCTGGGGGCTTCTCCCAACGCTCCTCTCGGGGTCTGACCACGTCCGGGCTGCGCTCACCGTGACCCAGTACAACGCACGGTGAAGCGAATCGTTGTTTCTAAAGCGGTGGTAGCTCATTCCGTGTCCGTCTGCCTGGGTCCCGGGATGTCTGGTCCAGCACGATTCTGGGCATGTCTGCAAGGACGTTTCCGGATGAGGTCAGCAGTGGAATCTGTGGACCAGGTACAGCAGGTGGCCCTCTTGGTGTGGGTGGGCCTCGTCCAAGCCGTTGAGGGCCTGAAGAGAATGAGGAGGAGGAGGGGACCATTTGTTCTCTCCGCTGATGGAGTGAATTGGGACATTGGCTTCTCCTGCCTCTGGGCTCAGCTCAGACTGGAACCCCACCATCGCCCCTCCGGGGGTCTCCGGCTTGCTGGCCGCAGGTCCTGGGCGCTTCAGCCTCCGTGATCACGTGAGTCTCTTCCATATGGTAAATCTCGTGATATATGTGTCTCCTGTGGTTGCGTCTGTCTGGGGAACCCAGATCAAAACAGGAGTGTTAATTTCCTATTTAAAAATGTTAATGACTTTACTGTTTTTACATAAATAATAATACACATTATAAAAACAATCAAGTCACATAGATGAGAACAGAAACCAGAGCCAAAAACATGGCTTAATATCCTAAAATATTATTCTAAGACTAAGAAAAATATTATGAAACATGCAATAAGAGATTGGAATTATTGTATTTTTAACTCCATGTTTTCATTTTAGATGTTAGCAACTTCTGGCTGTGAACCACGAGAGAATCCGCAAGGCTACAGTTGTTGCCAAGTGCCCTCCTCTCCCTCCCGCTCTTGTGTTTGTGATGCTACTGTTGTAACATCGTTGGGGTTCCTCCCCTTTGCAGAACCTTGAGAGTTGTTAAGCATCACGTTAGTAGGCGTGACGAGGTCAGGGGTACAAACCAATAGTCTCTTAGGAGCTTTTCAAGGATTGTATGGAAGTACTTTCGTCTTCAGGGTAGTCGTCTTTTTGTTTGCATTTTACTTTTTTTTTTAACGCTTATTTATTTTTAAGAGAGAGAGAGAGAGAGAGAGAGACAGAGTGTGAGCAGGGGAGGGGCAGACAGAGAGGGAGACACAGAATCCGAAGTGGACTCCAGGCTCTGAGCTGTCAGCACAGAGCCTGACGCGGGGCTCGAACCCATGAACTGTGAGATCATGTTCTGAGCTGAAGTTGGATGCTTAACCGACTGAGCCACCCAGGCGCCCCAACGTTTATTTATTTTTGGGAGACACGGACAGAGCTTGAGCAGGGGAGGGGCAGAGAGCGAGGGAGACACAGAATCTGAAGCGGGTTCCGGGTTCCGAGCTGCCAGCACAGAGCCCGACACGGGGCTCGAACTCACGAACCAGGAGGTCATGACCTGAGCCGAAGTCCCACGGTTGACCGACTGAGCCGCCCAGGTGCCCCATACGTTTTACTTTTCGTTTGAAGCGAGTTTACCACTTGTGACTCTTGTGACTGAGTTTCAGGGGAAAGATACGCCTGTGAACTAAGAAACCCATTCAATACCTGATTGATGAACACAGGTCTGTGCGGTTTGCTGAGTATTACACACATACACGGACAGCAGTCTCCTCTCCTCAGGGTCCCATGTGACTTCTGTAGGTCGTTCAGTGAGGTCACCAACTTTCCCACATTTCCTATCTCTTGGAGCATACAGTGCCCACAGTAAGCACATCCACGCACGTTTTTTGAGGCTGTATAGCTATTGGGGGGGGGGGATAACATAAGCAAATGAGAACTTTGGCCGTAATTGATGAGTAACGAAACTGCTATTTTTACTGGGCGTCATCAAAGGTCACAAATGGAATTTTGTTATTTTTAACAAAAATACTAAAATTTACGATAAAGCTCTTGTCAAGGGTGTAAGATGATTTAAGCAGGTTGTTCACGATTCCCGTAACAATCTTGTGCTGGTGAGAAAAGCATCTGGCTGCAAGCAACGCCCCAGTAGCCGCGGCGTAGAGAAACGAGTGTTTTTCCAACGCGGCAGGAAGTTGAAGGTGGGCACTGTGTGGCTGTCGCTGTCGGGCCGTGCTCCCTGCATCTCTATGTTTCCTTTATTCTCACACTTGCCGCCTCACGGTCTCCATCTGGCAGCTGCCCTTCCAGACATCATAACATGGTAGCTCTTTGTCAAGATGAAGGGACTCAGATAGGCAATCCCAAGCTCACAGGGGTGAGTAACTCCCCCCAGGTCACAGGGCGAGAACATTACAGAGCTTGTCACTCGTGCCAGATTCGCCTCATTTCAACCCCTACCTCCCGGCTCCGAGGAGCTCGTGTGGCCCCGAGCTTCCAGGCGGGAGCACCCCAAGGAAGTGCTGTGCGGTCCAGCATGGCAGGTCCTCTAGAGGATGCCGAGGGGGGAGGTTCACCCGCACAGGCAGGCCTCTTCCCTGTGGGGCCACGTCCCCGGTCCCCTCACACGCTGGGCTCCTGGGTTCGGTAGTGGCAGATGAGTTCACGGTGAGACAAGAGTTTTCCAATCTGACTGTTTGCTCAGACAGGAGGAGCCACCGTGGGCCGGGATGTGGGATCGCAGCGGGTGACCCACCGGGCCACGCGTCTCGAGACCCTGGGCTCCCTGAGTGCGGGACCACGGGGAGGGAGGACGCTGTCTTCCTCGGGGGAGAGTTACAGCTGGATGTCCTGATGATCACCGATCTCTGAGCCGGGCTGGGCCTGCCGGGGAGGCGGTCCTGGTCACACAGAGCGTCTCTCGCTCCCCGGGCAGCCCAGCCCGTGCGAAGCAAGGGTACCACCCACGCATCCGTGTCTGTGCCACATGGCGCACGAGTCAGCATTCTCCAGAGAGACGGGGCCAAGAGGATGTATGTACCTGTGTGTACCCGTTATGCTTAATGTATGCATTTATCTAGAAATGAGACTTCCTATCAACAATGGGCTCATGAGGTCATAGAGGTTGAGAAGTCCCACGATGTGCCGTCTGCAGGCTGGCGACCCGGGGACACCGATGGTGTAAATCCGAATCCAGGGGTCGGAGAAGACTAATAACTCAGCTCAAGCCGTCGGAGAGATGGGGAAAGAAACCGCCCTTCTTTCCTTTCGTTGTTCTGTTTGGGCCATCAATGCACTGGATGGGGACCACCATATTGGTGCGGGCAGCCCTTCCTCAGTCCACAGATCTGCTCACCTCTTCCAGAAACACCCTCACAGGCACACCCCAAAACACTGCTAAACCACATACCTGGGCACCCTGTGGTCCAGTCAACTTGGCAAAACATGAGCCATCCCATCACTCGCGGGTCATTTTCAGCCGCAACAAGCCGATCGTCATTCGCTTCCTTCACGTCCAAAGTACAACCACAGGCCTGGCTAATTCCAGATGTTTATTATCTCACGAGCCCTCCCGCTTCTCCCTAAGCCCACGGAGGTTGCTTCAGTGAGGGCCCCAGTACGCGTCTGTCCCGTGGGTTGTCGCCACCCTCCCGGAGACGCGCTGGCTTCTGCTTTCCGGTCCGTCTGTCATGCCGCCTCCAGGGCGGTATTTGTGACTGAAGCTCTTGACCAAACCGTGTCACAGGTCTGAGCACAGAATTCTTCTCCGGGCGGAGCTGTTTCCTGAGCACCTCGCCAGGCTGGGCCACACGCCATTCCCGATGCCCGGCCACGTGTGATGGGCGACCGGATCCATGGACGAAAAGTTATTTGCTCCAGCTTGTGTTCTATGTACAGAAAAATATGAGTCACCTCTGGACATTGATTCAGTTATTGGCTCCAAGACTCTGATGGCATTTTGGGGTCGGATCAGAGAATTTTGGATTTCTTATTCTGAACAATTTTTAAATATGCATTCAGGTCTAACTTGGGTTGGCTAAGTATACAGTCCTTCAAAAAGAAGTTGTGCCACTGTATACAGTTAAGCTAAAAAGTAAAGGAATATATATCCATGGTATAATCTATATTTTGATCATACTCATGACGATAAATTATATTTAATATAAAAAAAGGAAATCTAGGAGTATCCTTCATACAGAATCTGCACTCCGTAATAGACATACACTAATCAGATATTTGTTCTTAATTTAGAAATACATAACTTGTTGCGGGAATATTTGTATAATGAAATTCTTTGTCACACGAACAATGTGTCCTTAATCTCTGTATTTGGGGATAAGCCACGTATCGAATTTCCTGAAAGAGGTGTGAACCATGTATATTCCGCAAAGCCCAGATACTCTTGTGCTGTGAAAGAATTTGCAGTGTCTGCCCTGCCACGGAAGATCTGTCTTCTTCCCCAAAGCCAAATCGCATGTGAAATGGAGAGACAAGCGTTTTATTGCTAATTCCAGTATTCACTCACTGGCGAGCGCACTTCCTCATAATGGCCACCCTTAGTGCTGCGAAATGCCATCGAGAATGTGCAGTGAAGCCCTCAGAATTAACCACTCATACTAATTATAGGTTCCACTGGTGAATTCATTTAACTCTGACCTGGGAAGGAAAGGCATAAATTCACATACATGAACGGGAGACAGACACAGAGCCACGGGCACTGTGGGTCGTTTATTTATTTATTCTCCTCAGAGCTTTTTGGCTCTGCAAACACAGTCTTGTCAGGATTATTTTCAGGTTATTTGTCTAGAGTCCAAAGGAAGGTGACTCTGTTTATTTTGTGGATTTACATGCCATTTCTACAAAATAATCTCTCTTTAAAAATGGATAAAATGGATTGTACTAAACCAA
Organism: Panthera uncia; assembly: GCF_023721935.1. Taxonomy (NCBI): domain Eukaryota; kingdom Metazoa; phylum Chordata; class Mammalia; order Carnivora; family Felidae; genus Panthera; species Panthera uncia. The sequence goes on from NW_026057579.1 coordinate 38,074,398, forward strand.
AAAGGAAATATTAGTTTTGGTTCCTTTTGTAATCTGGGTAGATTGCAGGAAGCATTATCGGAAGAGGACCGGACCCTGTTTTGAAAGGAAGGCCAGAGGCCCCTAAGAGTCTGTGCTGTCAGAATGAGGACAGACCGCATGTGCGGGGATGCTGTGCCTCGGCCACAGCTCCCCCGCCCCCGCCCAGAGGAGGTAGACCCCTAGGGTCCTGCGGCAGAAGACCCTCCACCAAAGGGCAGTTGTGTCGAAAGGGAGCCGCATTTGGAGTCAGAAGATTTAGGTCCCAGCCACAGGTCTGCTGGTTCCTCGTCAGCTGAACCCGTGAGTTCACCTTGTGGAGTTTTGATTTCTGGGCTGTGAGGTGGGGGTAACAATTCACAGGGTGCTGGTGGCGATCCAATGAGACAATGGCTGGATGGGAAGTGGTTCCAAAGACTGAAATCACTGTGCAATTGTAAGGGAGTGCTGTCGCTTTTATCACTGTTGTGTTTTAAAAAACAGACCCACGTCTGTGACAGCACCGTCCCATATGCCCCCTTTATGAGCCCCAGATGCATTTTCCAGTAATCTAGAGCATCTCGCGACTTGTGGCGAGTCCTGTAGAATTTGATGGTGTAGACAGTGTTTATACTGAATTCAGAGCTAGAGAGTAGCACAGGGAAGGTTCTGTCACGAGTCATTGTTTGGTGTTTTTCCTTTAAAGGACGTCTTTAAAGGTTCCTTTAAAGGACCATAGGCTAACATAATTTTAAAGAGAGCAGGCAACCAGAGATATAAATTCATTGTTCATTATGGTACAGCCAGGAAACTGAGGCCCAGAGAGGTGAGGCGGCTCATCCAAGGATACACAGTAAGCAGGGGATGTAAGCGACTCTTTGTCTGTTACAGTTTCTTGATTTGAAGAAATATAAATCAACCCCAAGGGACATCAACAGATTGTGTGGCTGCACCAAGTGGACTGAGATATTAATACCACGTGGAATAAATCCCAAATATCCCTTGTCTCAGGTTCAAAGTGCCACGAAGGGATGTCCAATCTGTGAACTGAGGTCACTGCTGGAGACCTGGCTGCCCGGGAGGGGGCAGGGTGCAGATGTGAGTGCCCGGCTCTGTGTTTATGTAATTATTACACAATTCTATAGTTGTGCATAGTTATACAATTGCATAATTAATGTATATTAATTGGGCATTAATACATTAAATATAGGAATATTGCCCAAAGGGAAGGAAGACTGGATGTTGGAAAGCAAAACCAAAGAGGAATAGCAAATGTCCACGAAAGTTTGCCCTTTTGGTTGTGCAGGAACACTTTCCCTGTGTTGACCATACTTACAACCACACACACTCTCGTCCTCACCCATTGTGGCATCAGCACTATGTGCGTGATCTGGCGATATCTCGTGTCCTAATGCAGATTCAAAGCCCCGCGATATCTTCAACTCAGGATGAAATCGTAACGGTAACCACAGCCAACGCATCTTACACAAAAGGAGAAAAGTGGTGTGTGCAAGGCAGGGACCTCCTTGGTCATGATAGATCTCCATTTGATCACCTTATTCTTAAGTAGTCTACTTATTCCAAGACGTCTGAGACTTCAATTTTATTCTTTAGAGGGGATCATCATCACGCTCCTGTTGGGATTAACCACTGAGCACACGGTGAGAGCCAGTGAACTCTGGGTGAGTCGCCCGAACCCAGAGCCTCTGCTGGCCGACCCAGAGCCTCTGCTGGCTGACCCAGAGCTAAGAGCTCGGCCAGACAGGAGAGCATGTGCCTGCCTTTCATTTAGCGCCCTCTGTATGTGAGTCCACGAATACTGCCAAGCTTTTGCCGACATAAATTGACACATTTTTTACGGTTCTATTTTAATTTGAAAACCTCTACTCCTGGGGTTGAGCCTGTGTTGGGTTCCCAGTGTTATTATGATGGGAATGCACTGAGGTCAGGGAGAGGTGCATGCGTGTGTTATGTGTATGTGTGTGGTTTGGTGTGTGTATGGGGGTATCTGATGGCCACCAAGTCCTAAGCCCAGTGAAGGGATTAACTGAGATGTTCAGTATCACTCATTTTTGCTAGTCTGTCCTGTTATGCTTGGGATCACAATAGTCAGAATGTTACTTACATCAGAGGCAGCACACAAAAAACCCCTAAAGATCCAGACTGTGCAGCTCAGAAACTCACATTTTATGCCTCGGTAGTGATGCAGTGATTTTCCCTGGTAAAAACAAAGCGATAGTTTGTCCTCGAAACCAGCTTTCCCTGTGGAACATGGTAAAAGACCGAACTAATTTGCAAGGAAGTAGACACAGAATTTCAAGATTTGTCCCTTCTCAGTCCCTTTGAGACGGTGCACACGTTGAACCGATCTATATACACACATGTTCCTCCTCTGCTGCAGCCGAGCCCCTTGTGACCATCAGGATTGCCCCCTTAACCGCCATCGCTGGCACGCAGTAGGGCTTAGTGGATGCCACGTGTGGAAAGTGTGCTAATGAGGTTTGGTACCCTCGCAGCATTTTCTAAGTCAAAGCCACAGTCTACAAAATCAACAGAATTTCTCCAAAAAAACAGAAAACTAAAAACAACTCAGTTGAGACAGGCATCAATAACAAATCACATTTAACCTTCAGGCACTTGGGTCCGCCTTCGAGTCAAATGGCAAGAGGAGACCACAGACCAGGTCTTATCTTGTTACGTCTGAAGGTGATCTCTTCACAAGCACACTGTGATCTCTTCCGGTCTGGAGCCTCGAAGGGAGATAAAATTCCTGAACAAAACAGTGAAGCAAATTATTCAAAATGAGGGCCGTGCCGAGCGCACTGGTGACAGTGCGATGCACCCTGTAATTACCAGGAGGGACGGTGTCTTTGCAGGATGGTCCTCTCTGACAGCTCATAGCGATCAGAGTGGGACAAGTTGGGCCAGATGGCCGGCCATCGTGATTTCAAGTGGACGCAATCAGTGACTGGAGTGCCCACGTCCTCTTTCAGACCAGGAGCCCGGAGCCAGCCGCTGGTGCTGCAGGGTTCCGTTCCTGCCACACGGTAACACCCAGGAAACTCCTCGCCCTTCCCGCCGGGAGGGACTGGGGGGCTTTGCTAGCTGTCATGTCATTCCTTTGTCCTGCACGAACCACCCACTTGCTGCCTGCCATAGGCAGGAAAACAGCCAACACGCGGAGGTCAGGGGCTGGCTCGTCATCGTTTTGTTCTGTCTGGTTCCATTTGTACATTTTTCACATTTCAGCTTTGGGATGATTTTCCTCTCCGCTGAATAAAACAGTAATGGCCTTCACCTGAGCCTGATGAATGAACACACGTTTCTGCTCTTTCTTCATTGTCAAGCCATCGGAAATTTGCACGGGCAGAAATGGCGTTCGACAAAGTGCTCAGCGATCCCCCTCGAGGGAAGTCTTTATTCACAGGACTTGGCTGACTCTAGAAGACCCTGGAAGTCAGCCTCAAGAGCCCGGGAATCTCTGCCCAGCTGTGCTGATGGGTTGCAGTGCTTTCCTGGGACCGTGTCACTCCATTTCTGAATCTCACGCTATTGTGTGTCTAGCCGTCCAAGCTCGGCAATTGGCAGCAGTGCCATGAGAGGCTGGGTGGGAAGAGACAGTCCTATGTTCCCAGCAGCGCCTCTCCAGACATGCTAACTCTGGACTTGGGGGGATCGGATGGTTCATAAGTGGACCTGGCTTCGGCAGGTTTTCATATTTATTTTCCTCCATGAAGTCTCAAATGAAGGTATTAAAGGTTGATGTCACAGATACTAATCACTGGGAATTTAAAAAATTTTAATTATCAAGGAGGTTTTCTTTTTTTACTTTTAAAACAATTGATACAACTTTTAAAAACTCTTGTGTCATGAAAAATTCAAATAAGCACAAAATTAAAGAGATTAGCTATTAAATAAACAGCCCACGGACCTATGGGCTATTTCATTTGTTGGACAAAAGAGGGGTATTTTTGAAGCAGGTATTTATTTTTCCACAGGGAAAATTAGATTCCTTCTCTCAAAATACTTACATGTGAAAGCTTTTTAAAAAAATAAAATACAGGGGCACCTGGGTGGCTCAGTTGGTTGAGCATCCGGCTTTGGCTCAGGTCATGATCTCATGGCTCGTGAGTTCAGGCCCCACGTCGGGCTCTGTGCTGACAGCTCAGAGCCTGGAGTCTGCTTCCAATTCTGTGTCCCTCTCTCGCTGTGCCCCTCCCTCACTCATGCTCTGTCTCTCTTTCTCTCAAGAATAAATAAAACTATTAAAAAATAAATAAAATACAACATGCACAGGGTAAATCACACAAACTTTGGATATGTAGCCCCATGATTATTATTATTATTAATTTCTTGCAAAGTGACCACACCCAGGTTACTTAGCCCAGGTCAACATATAAAATGTTCCCAGCACCCTAGAAGCCTTCCTTATGCTCCTTCTGATCATTACTTCTCCCTACTAAAGGTATTCATTCTTTGGGTTTCTACTATCATAGTTTTCCTGTTTTTAAATTATATGAATGAAATTTTGCAGTGTATATTCTTAGATGTCTGTCCTACACTCAAAATCATTGTCTATGAGATTCATCCATACATGGAGTGCCTCAGTGACTTGCTCTTGTCACTGCTACGAACTATTGCAATATTTGAATGTGGTGCGACTTATTTGTTTATTCTACTGTTGAATGACTCTTAAGTGTTTGGATATTAAAAGTTATGCTGCTGTTAAGGTCAGGAGTACGTGTATCAGTGCACCAGTGAACGTGTCTGTATTGGATACATATCTGGACAGGAACTGGCGTCTGGTAGGGTATGCACGCTTTCCGCTTCTGTAGATACTGCCAAAGAACTTTAGGAGGTGCTTGTACCACTTACCCTTCTGCTAGCAGTTGCAAACCTTAATCTTTCTGTCTCTAAGGATTCGTCTGTTTTGGACGTTGCATGTCAATAGAGTCCTACGATAGGTCAACTTTGGTGTTTGTTTTCTTTCGTTTAGCGTAAAATTTTCAAGGTTCATCCATTTCATATAGCAGTACCTCATCTTTTTCATAACTGAGTAACATTCCACTGGGTACATGTACCATCATTTGTTTATCTTTTCATTAAGCGATGGACATTTGAGTTGTCTCCACTTTTTGATTGCTGTGCTGTGCTGCGGTGAACGTTCGTGTACGCGTTTTCACTTTTTCATTTCTCCTGGGTATATGCCTAGGAGCGGAATTGCTGAATCATATGGTAACTCTATATTTAACTTTTTGAGCAACTGCCCACGTGATTTCCACAGGGGGTGCACGATTATGCATTCCCATCAGCAACGTATGAGGGTTATAATGTCTATATATCCTTGCCAACCACTGTTACTTTGCGTTGTTGTTGTTGTTTAATGTTTTTTTTTTTATTTTAATTATAGCCTTCCTATTGGGTATGAAAGGGTATGTCATTGTGGTTTCAATTTGTACTTCTCTACTCTAGGGTTTTGAGGATCTTTCATGTGCTTATTGGCCATTTGTATCTCTGCTTTGGAGAATTGCCTGTTCAAGTCCTTTGCCTACTGAGGTTGTTTCTTTTTTATTTTGTTGCTTGGTATGAGTCCTTTGTATATTCGGAGCACAGAACGTCATCAGACTTATGTCTCACATTCTGTGCATTGTTGTTTTAGGTTCTGATAGTGTCATTCGATGCACAAAGTTTTTAATTTTGGTGAAGTCCAACTATCAGTGTTTCTTATGTTGCTTATGGTGTCATATTTAAGAAACTGCTGCTTAATCTGAGGTCACAAAGATTGACAACTATGTGATGTCTGAGTCTTTATTTCTCGTGTTGCTGGTGTATATCTGCTCTTTTTTGTACTATCAATCTTGCTAAGAATTTATCAGTCATATGCTTTTTAATGAATTAACTTTTGGCTGTTTGATTTCTCTATTATATTTTTCTATTTTTTTATTCTTGTCTACTTTTTTTGGTATGATTTACAGTTTTTTTTTTAAAGCTTCTTGGAATGGATATCTAGCTCCTTGATTTTCAACAATACTTCTTTTCTAATATATGTATTTATACCTTTAAATTTTCCTCTAAAGCACAATATCACCTGTACATCAGACACTTGGATATGTTGTATTTTCATTACCATTTGGTTAAAGATATATTCTCACTTCCTTTGTAATTTTTTCTCTTCTCATATATTTAGAAATATATTGCTTAATTTGTAAACTCTGGAAAATTTTTAGTTATGTTATTTCTTGCCTGATCCTATTCTGGTTAGAGAATATATTAAATCACTTAAAATGAGTCTAGAATTGCTTTTTGGCTCATAATATAAACAATTTTTTAAGCATTCCCTAAAAATTTGGAAAGTTAGGTCCATTTTGTTCATTGTGTTTTTCATATTTCCTATATTGTTACTGATTTTTTGTTTGCTCATTTTAACTTTTATTAAGAGAATGGTTTTAATATTTCTATGTCTTTTTAGTCAATTTTTAGCTTTTGCTTTATATATTTTGAAATTGTGTTACTAGGTGCATATAATTTTAGGATCTAATATTCCTGTTAAATTATACCTTTTTTATTTTTAAATGTCTCTATTTCTAAAAATACTCATGGCCTTAAAGTCTACTTTATCTTATATAAGTTGCACTATGCCAGATGTTCTTTGGTTAGTGTTTTCAATGTAGATCTCTTTTTCAATTCTTTTACTTCCAATGTTCTATATTCTTATATTCAAAACATGTTCCTTAAAAGTGACATATACTGGATTTTAAAATCAAGTTATAAAGACTTTGTTTTTTATTTATGTTGTTTATATTTTCATGAAACATAATTACTTATCATCTTGTATTTAAGTCTAGCATGTTACTGTTTGTTTTTCTGTTTGTATACTTGTTATGTTTTTCTCCTTTCTATCTTAGTTTTTAACTAATTGTATATATTTTTAGCTTTATGGTTACCTTTTGTTAATTCATTAGTTATACATGCTTTTATTGATCTTTTAGTGATGACAGTAGAAATCATAATATACAGCTTTGATTAATTTGCATTTAAGTTAAAATATCATTTTTAGTACCTAGTGAATTTTTGAGGACATTGCTGTAGTTTGACTCCAGCTTTTTGTGTGATTGTTGTCATATCTTTCGATTCCTCAAATAATTTAAGTCCAGAAGAATTTTTAATCTTTGTGTTAATAATATTTCATATTTAATTAGAATTAAACATATATTTACCCTTCCTAGTGTTTTCATCCCTCCCTAAATTTCTGTGTTTTTTTCTGGGATCATTTCCTTCTGCTGAAAAACTCCTTTTGATTTCTCTATTTCTGTTAGTATTGTTCTCTTCATGATGAATTCTAAATTCTTGTTTGTCTAAAAAATATGACCATTTATTTGATATTTAAGACTACTTTTGCTATGTATTTAATTCTAGTTTGGAAATTATTTTCTTTCAGCATTTTAAAACTGTCATTTTATTATCTTCTGTCTTCTCCTGTTTATGTCAGTCTTATTTGCTGCTCTTCTGAAGGACAGGTTTCTTTTGTTCCACTGACTGTTTTTTAAGAGTGTTTTTTTACTTTGCTTTTTAGCAGTTTACTCTGAACAGTAGTTTAGTCTGTGAATAGTTGTGGTAGGTGGACTTCTCAAATGATTCCCCAGTGACTCTCACCTTTGTATAACCCCCTCTTTGCCTCTCTAAACTCTGGTGGCCTTCCTTGATCTCTGGTCCTTCCAATGCTTTCAGAAATCGTTACCAGCTTTTGAGGTGGCTTTCCATGGGGTGATTCTTCTAATACCAGCTATGAGATCCCAGCTAGTAGAAAGACCACACGGGCAGTGGAAACAATGTGAGTAGGCATTCTCTGAGTGAATTTCCATTGATCAAGGAAGCATTGCCAAACGTGCACCGACTACTGCTTGAGAAGGAACAAATGGCATCAGTGAGACCTGGAAGAAACATGCTCATGGTTAATGGGAAGCATGTCCATGATCTGTGGTTGAAACATGTCCAAAGTTCAGTACGTTCGTAAACAGACCGGAAGCGGAAATGCAGGAGGCAGATTAAAGCCAGCACCAGGGTGAGGCAGAGCTTCAGGGCAGGGCTGAACCCCTAGGCCACTTGACCCTGGGGAATAAATGTCACGCGGAACCCTCTTGCGTTTCCTGCACCTTGGAGCTCCGTGCGCCTTTGGGAACTCTCCAGCTCTGCCTGGCTCGGCCCTCTCGCTTGTGCGCGGGCATCCAGTCCAGCTTTGGCAAGATCGCACAGAGGAGGCGTAGTTCAGACACACGACCTTGGGGGTCACCCGAGAAGAGATTAGAATCCCAGTTCGTCCGCCCACGTTCCGTACTGGACAGCTCACTCAAGTTCTCCGTCTCGGTTTCCCACTTTGTGAGATGAAGGTTGTTGTGACGGCGAGGCCTGGTGTCACCGTCAGCAGCCTGGCACGTGCACACCATCAGCACGGGGTGCCCTCTGCTCAGTCTTCCTTTCAGCCGTACCTTTTCATGCTCAGGGGATTATGACTTGTGGGCACCATTCTGTCACTTCTCTCTTATGTCTGTCAGGCTTCAGTAACCTCTCTCTCGGTCCGGGTGGCGTGTGCGTGCCGGGGGGAAGGTTGGTCTCGACGGGGATGCTGCGGGGTGCGTGCTGTGGGAACCAAGGCCACTGACATCCCAATGAGTCCACCAGCCTTTTTTCCGAGCGCAGCCCGGGCGGCGTTCATTATCCCCACCGGCCAGGAGGGTCAGCCTGGTTCTGGAAGCAAAGGCGGGGACAGCTGTTTCTGGCAAACAGAGGTGGTGTCGGAAGGAGCATCCGTCCGTGGAGACCCTGCAGCGAGGCAGTTATGGGACCATTGGGGGCTGAGACTTCAGTGGCATACGGGGGGCAGGTCTGCGGGGGCCCCCCGTACGAGGCAACGATTACGATGTGCGGATTCAGGGCAGAGATTCTGAGGCCTGGCTAAGCCAGATACAGGCCAGTGTGAGTCATTTTGTGCAAACGTTGTAGAGCCAGGGAGGGGCCGGAGGACATTCATGTGGGGTCTAGCATGGGGGGAGAGGCAGGCGGTTGGGAAAGGAGAGAGGTCTCACTGGGATGGTGTATCCCAGCAGGAGGGAAGGGGCTCAGAGGGGGTGAAGAACTTAATGAATCCAAAGACAGGCTCCTGCAAAACATCCAAATCTGCAGATTTTAGCAAAGTGTAAGTGCTCACTGTCAGTCTTGAACAGAGGGGTGTGTGTGTGTATTATGAGAGACTGTGGCACTGGTTGTTTTTCTGTAGAAAACCAGTGTGATCCCCAGGTTATCATGCTGCCGTCTGACTCGCGTCTGACTTGATCACATAACGTCAGAGACGTCCAATATGAGGAAACGCACCATGTTTGGGGCCCGTGGAATAACGACCTAAGGAGCAACCTGGGGGCTTGGGACAGAGGTCAAGCCGGCTCCAACCGATTTCCCCGCGGTCCCCTGTGACCCTCTTTATCTTCGGGGAGTGCACAAAATGAGTGGGTGGAGAGGGTTCAGGGCTCCGGGAGAGCTGCTGGCAAAGCCTCCGCGCAGTTTCCCCTGTAAAGTTAGCGCAGGTTGCCTTACCCACAATCCCTTGGATTTCACCTTGGCCGAGAGACCGCACGCAGGATGTGGTGATGGGTGGCAGGGCCGTGCTGGGTGTGGGGCTCCGTGTCCTCACCCCGTCTGTGCCCTAGGTCCCAGC
>NW_026057579.1:38084113-38089190 GCF_023721935.1 Panthera uncia
CCCCCCACCGACCACCATAGAAGGAAGACAGCCACAGTGGGGAGAGAAAACAAGGGGCACACGGATGAGCGAGGCCCCGGCTTTTAAGCAAAAGGAGGCTGGGCTGCTGCGGGGATGATGCTGGGACTGAGACATGCTGTGGCTGCAGCCGTGGGAGGACGGGAAGGGGGAGGGGCAGGGCTGACAGCCTCATGCCCTCTGGGGGGCAGGGGAGACTGCAAGGGGAGAGGGGCTTCCAGAAGTCTCTGGGCTGGGATTCTCCCCACCGGGCCGAGCTCCTCGCGGTGGAAGTCAGTTGAATATGAATCCGGCTTTGGGGACGGATTTTATTTTCCTGGGCCTCGTTTTCCTGGCGTGTGCGGTTTTAGAGCATATAGTAAACGGAGCCTCTTGAGGCTCACTCGGGGGGTTCAGAACGTGTGGGCCAGTGTGTGCTCCTGTCTGCACGAGGGTCATTGTTCTGTGTCAGGAACAGTCTTCCAGCCGGGCCGGGCCGGGCCAGCAAAATTCCCGGAGGCTCTGATGTCCCTGCAGATGCGCTGAGAGGCGCCAGTAGGAATCCAGCTCAGGCGTTGCTGGTCTGTCCGTAGTGCTGACAGGGGTCTCGTGGAGCCAGAGGCAGTGTGCCAGGAGCTCTCAGTGGAAGGGTGGGGAGGGTCAGGAAGGGCTTGATGACCTTGGAAGGACCCTGAGAGTCCTGCTTTGCTTTCTCAGGTCCCTGCAAGGAGGCTCCCAAGGCATTGGCCCCACGGAGCTGGTCTCTGCGGCCCAGGCGTCTACGTGGTGGTTTTGGACCCAGATGGACGCCAGTATTTTATTGACCGTGCGCTACCAGTGACTTCACGTGGAGCAAACCTACACGCCCAAATCAAAGGCAGACTCGTTCTCCAAGTCACGGCTCAAGCCCCTTGGAAGGCTCCCTTGACCCCAGGTCTTCTAGAGACAGGCCTAGAATTTTACGTTTCAGGACTGTTTCCTGCTTGTCCGTCTGCCTGAAGAGTTCTTGTGGCCTAGGGAAGCAGGAAAGCTCCGGGCTTTCCGTTTTACCTCCGGGCCAGCAGATTCTTGACAAATAGTGGTACTCTGTACACACAGGTGAATAAAGTAGGCGACTTCTTTGTGACTTCAGATGAGAAGCAGATTTTTGCTGAGAAGATACATTCGTTGTAAAACAATTTGTCGCAGATATACGTTGATTTCTCAGCAAATACTTCACGAACCCCTTGTATGTGCTTAGTGTGAACCAGCATAGGGCGCGGAACAGGATGTGAAAGCTTGTGGGGAAAGGACGCTTCGCTTCTTCCAAGCGACTGTGTCTGCGGGGTCTAGAACAGGGCCTGGCATGTTGTGAGCCCCCAGCGAACACGTACTGAGTGAATGAACGAAGATCTCCAGCGCTTACAAGGACTTTCACACAGGCTGTCTCACGTCAACGTTCCCAGTTTTAGATGAGGAACGGAGGCCTGGAGACGCTTGCGACTTGCCCCGGGTTCTCAGAGTAGATCTCAGCACAGAGCGAGCAGCGGAAGTTTGTTGGGGCTTCCAGTTGGGGGTCTGTGCGCTCGCGTGTATGGTTCACGCTTCACTCAGCAGACTCCGGGCACCCGCAGGGAGCAAGCACTGACCTCGTGGCCGAATCGCTCAGAAGCGAGTCAGAGGTGCTCGGCGGCGGCCTGCCCGGGAAAGCCTGTCTCGCTCGCCACGGTCTGTCTGCAGCGTGCTGACCACACAGCAAGCACAGCGCCCGGGGCTGAAGGCTTGCTGGGGGTCTGTCTGCGTTATTTCAGTGAGGGTCCTCGTGTGGGGTGGTGAGCGTGGGGCGTGGCTCAGCGGGGGCCACGGCGAGAGCGTGGCCATGGCCCGCTGAGCACGTACGGCAGGCAGGCGCGTGTAGGGTTTCGGGACCGAGAGGGAAGGCAGGGCCCCTCCCTCGAAGGAGTCCCAGCCGGTCACGTTCGAAGATGTGTGTGCAGCGTCACGTCGATCACAGAACGGAGGCATCCAACCGACGTGGCGGGAGAGGGACAGATTCAGAGAGGAGAGGGTGGCTCGTCGGGACCCTGGAGGTGGTGTGAGGTTGAGGGATGGGAATCACCTTCAGAACAGAGGGAGCGGCGGGGTCAGAGCCCGCGTGCTGCTGGAGAACGGGCAGCATGTTGGGCTGAACAAAGCGGAGGCACGGAGGGGCTGGGAGAGACGGGGCGGCAGCCGCTAAGGAATTCTTGGAGGCCTGTCTGGGCCAGAGAGGGCCATCCCCAGAGCTGAGGCTAAGGCTCAGGTACGGGCGGGTGCGGAAGACCACGCGTGGAGCCCGAGCGGGGCCGAGCAAGGTGGAAGCAGGGCCCATACCCCGCGGACCAGAAGCATCTTCTGCCCTGGCCTGGGACTCAGGGCCCCGAGTCTCCTCCTCCTCACATGTCTCTGCCTCCACGTCCTCCTCGGGCCGATCCGGGCCCTCCCCGGCATGGGGGGCAGCTTTCACTCCCCGTGCCCTTTGGCACTTTGTCTCCTGGGCCAGGCTGAACTTGCGCTTGTCTCCCTGGAGCGAGGACACGAGGTGGTGCGTGCCCGTCAGGAGGGGGGCCCTCGCCCAGCCTTCCCCTCGTCCGTCGCACCTCGCCACCGCGGAGAACCCGGCTCCGGGCAAGCACACCTCCCAGCCTGTTCTGTCCGGGCTGCGGGCGCTCTGAGTCCGGACACCTGGCTCGCACTGTCCTTGTGATCGTGGTGGCCTGTCTTGAGAACTCGCTGGCTTTCTGATCCTGTGTATTTTGTGAATATCCAATGAATACGTGCCTCTGATCTTCCCATCCCTGACCGCTCTTGGTGAGACTCTTCTGCAACCTTGATCTTCCGGGAGCCTCAGTGGCCACCTGAGGACGGGGCTTGAGGCTTCTCACCCCGAGAAGTGCTTGTGCTTCGTGAGCTGAGTCACATTCTTTCCCGGCGGGCACGCACCGACCTCGGCCACGGCTCTGGAGTGAACGAGGCGCCCACAGAAAGTTTGCACCGTTGTTGCCCTTTGCAGTGACACCTGGCAGCGTGGGCCTCCTCTAATAATGAGTGCGTGGTGGCTGTGTCTGTGGCTTTCGGGAGCCGACCTTGGTCACCATGGAGACGCGCATCCTGCTGGAGCTGTGCCCACAAAGGCTATTGCGTGAGGTTTCACTTTCCTTTTCCCTTTCAAGGACCCTCTATTCATAACCACTCTCGAAACCCAACAAGTGGGAAATGTCAAGCCCAAGCAGCGGATATGGTTCCTTTGTAGCTGGGGACACCTCTGCAGCGTCCCGGAGCTCAGACACACTGCTGCCACTCGACGGGCATTTTAACTGCTGCCCCCTCCCCAGAGAATAAACTGCCCTTTTCAACCGACTCGGAGTGAAGCACAATTTGAAGTCATGGCTTCAATCGTCTGCTCCTGGGGGTGGCAGCGTGGAACCAGCAGCTCCCCTGGACAGAGTGGCAACATGCAAACACGCACACCTTCAGGGACAGCAAAGGGACTTGTCTCAGGACTTCAGAACCCACATGGGGTTTAGAGGCAGTGGGAGGACAGTCCCCGTCATGTCCCGTATCACTGACGGCCGAGTGGACCAGGAAGGGCTACCGTTTTGCGAAAACCGAATTGTCTTCTCCTCGTGTCACTTACACAGGGAGGAGTACATCTCCTGAGCAGGGGTCTCTTGAGCATCCGGTTGGGTCAGGTGGTGGAGATTCTGATGCTAGTTCTGTGGAGATGTCCCATGTGAGCCCACTCAGGTGGCCTGCCTTCTCTGAGATCCCCTTTCTTACCAGTAAAGTGTCTCTTTGTGTCTCCAAAAGAGGCAGGGTCAAGGTGGACATGGAGGAGGGTGTCAGATCTGCAGGACCGGTTCGCCGAGTCCCCGGGTTCTCCCACGGTGTTCTGTCTGTGTTTAGTTCCACTAAGCTAAAGCTGCCTGTAGGACTGCAGCTTACCAATATTTATGATGAAAGGCTAGGAAAGAGGAGAAGCCCCAAAATAAAACTGAAACATCCCCCAGTTCCACTCAGTAGAAACAGGTGCTCGAGGACACGAAGGCACTTACTTCACGTGTGTGTGTGTGTGTGTGTGTGTGTGTGTGTGTGTGTTTTCTTATCACCACACTGAGACACCCATGTGCACTGTGGTTCACCTGCTACGCGCACGTGGCACGCACGTTGTACCGGCTCAGTGCAAAGGACGTCACGCGTCTTCCGTGGCATCTTTCTGCAGTGAAATGATGTGCCCTCCCCCAATGCACTGCACGCTCCTGTGGGTCTTACTGGGTTTCCAGTGTTTTTCTTATTTCTTATTTCTTTTTTTTTCCCTTTTTTAAAAAAAATATAATTTATTTTCAAATTGGTTTCCATACAACACCCAGTGCTCATCCCAAGTGCCCTCTTCCATGCCCATCACCCACTTTCCCCTCTCCCCCACCCCCCATCAACCCTCAGTTCTCAGTATTTAAGAGTCTCTTATGGTTCGCCTCCCTCCCTCTCTGTAACTTTTTTTCCCCTCCCCCTCCTCCATGGTCTTCTGTTAAGTTTCTCAAGATCCACATATGAGTGAAAACATATGATATCTGTCCTTCTCTGCCTGACTTATTTCACTTGGCATAATACCCTCCAGTTCCATCCACGTTGCTGCAAATGGCCAGATTTCATTCTTTCTCATTCCCGAGTAGTGTTCCATTGTATACATAAACCACATCTTCTTTATCCATTCGTCAGATGATCGGCATTTAGGCTCTTTCCATAATTTGGCTATTGTTGAAAGCACGGCTCTAAACATTGGGGCACATGTGCCCCTCTGCATCAGCACTCCTGTATCCCTCGGGTGAATTCTAGCAGTGCTATTGCTGGGTAGATCTATTTTTAATTTTTTGAGGAACCTCCACACTGTTTTCCAGAGCGGCTGCACTGATTTGCATTCCCACCAACAGTGCAAGAGGGTTCCCGTTTCTCCACATCCTCGCCAGCACCTACAGTCTCCTGATTTGTTCATTTTAGCCACTCTGACCGGCATGAGGTGGTATCTCAGTGTGGCTTTGATTTGTATTTCCCTGATGAGGAG
>NW_026057579.1:38089200-38129603 GCF_023721935.1 Panthera uncia
CCTCTTATTCTCGGCTCATCGTCTGGGTTTTGTGAGCGATTCGACCGAGCGCCCGCCCGACGTGCCCTGCGCCCGGACGGATCTCAGCCGCTCGTCTCCACGCTGGACGCTCAGGTGTTCCCGGCCCCCGGTGCCGTCCTTAGAGGTGACCTGACTTGCGTCGCTGAGGCTCAGGCCGACCTCGGATCGGCCGGGACCTTTTCTGGGAGAGACTCACACAGACAAAGGGGACGTTTGGCGGTGAGCCCACCGGGGGGTCTGCAGGCCGTGCTTCCCACGGGCTCCGCGGGGGCCGGGGGGGTGGTGGGGCCGGGCTGTGGCGAGGGGGAGGGGGTGGCCGGGCCCGTGGCCCCCCCCCCCGTGCGAACAGCCCCCCTGCCTGGAGCTGGCAGGGAGCCCCGGGGGAGGGAGAGCGGCACACCGTGTGTGCGAGCCTGGCTCTCTGCTCTCGTCTTGCCATGGCAACGAGGGAGAGGGGGCCAGGATGTGGCAGTCTCCGCGGAGCGTGGGTGTTGCCGTCGGCAGGCAGCGCGGCTAGGAGGAAAAACCCGAGATCGGCGGCCCGCTTCCAGCCCCGCACTTGACAGGCGCCCACCAGGGCAGCGCACGCAGCCTGTCCCCTGGTGCCCCGCACAGGGGGGCGCGGGCACAGAGAGGCCCAGGACTTTGCCCGCAGGTGCACAGCGAGTGACGTGCGGGGATTCGGGACTGAAACAGAGGGCTTCCGGGAAGGGGGGGGGGGGGGGAGGACCTGGGCCTCAGGGGACCCCAAGGTGTTCGTCCAGCACCCCTGGTTTGAAGTCCGGTTGGCTCCCCCAAGGGGCTTCACTGAAGCTGAGGGCGGATCGGGGCGTCAGTCCCATGCTGAGGAAGACGTGGGGGCCACACACCCTTTAGGAACCCGGGAATCCTGAGGGCACGGCTCAGCTCAGCTCCTCCGGGGCCTCCAGCACGACTTCTAAGGAGCCACGGAGACACGTCTCTGGTCTTTGCAGAGGGCGTCTAGACACATTCCCAGTGTAGCGAATCGAGGCTGCGGGGAGGGGGTTGGGCTGAAAGAGGAAAGACACGGCGAACGGGCCCCGGGGCGGCGGCGATGGTGGCCTCAGCCCTGGCTCCCACGGCCCGCGTGCCCCGGACTGGCCGTCCCCCCCCGACCAGCACTGGGGGGGGCCGGCCCGCCCCCCCCCCCCCCCCCCCTCCCCCGCCCCCGAGGGCCGCCCCTGATCCAGCAGCTTTCAGGCCACCAAGGCCTGCTTCTGCTGGTTCCCAGGCAGGCTTTCATGCATTTCCCACCCAGATTTCTAATTCCACGCCTCGGGGCGCCACACACAAATGATTTTCCCTCTTTTCTACGATGGCGGCTCGGATATTGGGAGATGTCTCCGGGCCGCCCTGTGAGTCTCCTTCCGCGCCCCAGCGTGTCTGCGGGCAGGTGACAGCCGTGTGCGGCTCGCCCCTCGGACCTGGCCGGCCCCAACATCCGGGCACCTTCTGGAGTGTCCTCATGCCTCAGGATCTAAGGGTACCCAGAAAGTCGTCACTGGAGCACACGAGAGTGTCCCCCGTGCAGGACGTGGCCTCCAGGGATGAGACACAAGTTTCCTGAGGGAAAGGAGCCCAGAGACCCGGTAGGTCCACAGATGTGGAGGCTCGGGGGTGGACGGGCCCCCTGTGTCCCTCCCAGTGAACCCAGGGCCCCCTGCACTGTTTCTGAAGGCACGCTCTGCTTCTGCGAGGCTGGCAGCAGGTGGGTTGTGAGGCAGCACCACTTTAGTTTAAAATTTTTTTTAATGTTTATTTATTTTTTGAGAGAGAGAGAGTGAGACAGAGCGTGAGCGCGGGAGGGGCAGAGAGAGAGAGGGAGACACAGAAGCCGAAGAGGCTCCAGGCTCCGAGCTGTCGGCACAGAGCCCGACGCGGGGCTCGAACCCACGAACCGCGAGATCATGCCCTGAGCTGAAGTCCGACGCTCAACCGACTGAACCCCCCAGGCGCCCCCCACTTTAGTTTTAGAAAGTTACGTTCAGCACGCGGCTGAAACCAGCTTGCTAAGCAGTAGGTGTCCTGGGTGAGCCTCCCTGGGGGGCAGGGCTCTGCGGGGGAGGGTCTGGGGCCCGCCAGGCTCCATCAACGGGGCCCGCTGCACTCACGGCCCGAGCGACACACTCCACTCCTCCTGATCGTAAAGGAGGGCTCACCGTACCACGTGCACACTTGCTGGGGCGTTCGGGAAGCCCGCGTGTCACCATCCGAAGAGCCACCGGGCGGTTTTCCAAAAGCGGCCGGAGGCTTGTGTGTTCCGATCTCCCGCCAGCGCGTGCGGGTCCCCGACTGCCGGTTCGAGCCCCGAGGAGCCAGGCGAGGCGTCGCTGGCCGGTGGCCGAGGGCGTCTCTTCTGCTCACTTGACGTTTGTGGCTCCTCCCGGGAAGATCGTCTGTTCAAGACCTTTGTCCGTTTACTGAGTGACCAGCTGTTTTACCGTCCAGTTGCATTTCTGGTGTTTTTTGAGGCCTTTCCTCCGAGCTGGTCTTCAATGGATCTCAGCAGAAAGCGCTTGTCCTCTGTTCCTTCGAGGGAGCGCGCTGGCTCCTGCTGTCAGCGCGGAAATGATGACGGCGTATTTAAAAAATACCTTCCCATGGGGCGCCTGGGTGGCGCAGTCGGTTAAGCGTCCGACTTCAGCCAGGTCACGATCTCGCGGTCCGTGAGTTCGAGCCCCGCGTCGGGCTCCGGGCTGATGGCTCGGAGCCTGGAGCCTGCTTCCGATTCTGCGTCTCCCTCTCTCTCTGCCCCTCCCCCGTTCATGCTCTGTCTCTCTCTGTCTCAAAAATAAATAAACGTTAAAAAAAAAATTAAAAAAAAAAAAAAAAGATTTAAAAAAAAATAAATAAAATAAAATAAAAATAAAAATAAAAATACCTTCCCTGTCTCCCTTCTACTCGTTATCATCGCCGCGTTTTTATTTGCTTGTTTCTCTTGGTGCTTACTTTTGTGTCTTTAAATATACGTCTGTCTCCGTTACTAGACTCGCCCGCCCTGAATGATGACTTCTGACTCTCCATCCGTCACAGAACAGAGCAAGTGGGGAGATCCGTGTGCGCTCCCCCGGCGGTGAGCGGCGGCCGAGGACCCGATTTGTCTCCCCTGCTTTCCTCCCGTGTAACGCATATTCACAAACAACATATTTGCTTGAGTTATTTATGCAAAGCAGCATTAGTACATAGTTTTGGCCTCTTGTTTTCTCGTTGAAAAATAATTTGCGGAAATCCCGTCAAATTACTTCGCACAGCTAATTATTTTTAAAGGGTTCCTACGGTTGGTGGTACGGATGTGACACATTGTTTCCAGCTTCTCTGAAATTGATGTGGATTCACTTCACTTCCAATTCTTGGTCAAGACGACTCTAATGAGAAGCTTTGTACATTATTAATTCATCCGACATACGCTTATGGTCGGATATGTCCGTACATGGTGGTCCTTTCATTTCTATTGGCATTTTGAGGGAGCTGCCAATAAATACTGCGTTTCTCCCCAACTAGATTCTAAACACACTGAAATAACAAGTAAGGAAATAATTTTGGAGGCAAACGGCACCTTTATCACTGGTAGCAGCCGAATGGGAGGATTCGGCATGAGGTGTATTTGTCAAGGGGGCTTCCGGGAAGACCACCGATCGGGCGGCTTCCCCGCCCCACTGAGGGGGCGCGCGGGCCTCACGGAGTCGGGGCAGCCCGGCTGGGGCCCACGAGGAGAAGGGAAGAGCCGAGCCCAGTTCGGCTGCCTCATCGTTGCTGGCAAACGCCCCCGGGAGTCCGGGAGAAGGCGGAGCGTGTGCTCAGGACACGTCCCTCCACAGGGACCCCAGGAGCGTGAAACACACTCCCTCTCCCGCTTCCCCGGCGGGCTCCCCGGGGGCGGCGCTGCCGGGCGCAGAGGGTGTCTGTCACAGTGAGGACCGTGGCCTCTTCCGGCTTGGGTCGTGAGGCACGTAAGGTAGGAGCCCTTGTGGCTTCCATCCGACGCCTTCCGGAAAGCTGGTGTCCTGGGCGCTGTGTCCTTCCTGGGGCGGATGCTCCCCGGCGGCCTTCTTTCTCCCCGGCTGGTCTTTTCCGCCTCCCCGCCGGGACCCCTAACCCTCACTGTGGGTTTCTCCCCGCCAGCTACCTGGCATCCACGTGGGCTCCAGCAGGCGTGCCACAGGCCACGTGCCCAGGACGGAACTTTTCTCCCCCTCCAGCCGCCTGTTCTCCATCTCCGTAAATGGCACCCCCGTCCATCCGCTTCCGGAGACAGAACGCCGTGTTTTCCGAGACACCTGCCTGCACCACCCCTTCCCCCCCTTCCAGAACACCCACCGCAGTCTAAGCCGCTGTCCCGTAACCCCCGACGACCGTCCTCCAAACTGCTGGCTCCTTGACCTCCTTCTGCTGTCCCAGTCACTTAGCCTGACCTTTCAATAAATACTTTTCCCGAGAGGTGGCTGGAGATGTTCCGGGCCATTCTCCGTGGGAACCCGGAGCCCGCGCCCCGTCCTCGGGCGCCGGCCAGAGGGGTCTTCTCAGGACATCACGGGACCGTCGGATCCCCTTCTCCTCTCCCTTTGCTGTGACATTCGGCCCCTGGCTGACAAAGCCGTCCGGCGCGGCCCCACCCTTGGCTCTCGTAGACAAACTCACCTTCTGTGAAGCGATTTACTCCTCTAGCAAAAGTGGTGGCAGACCCCCTTATCTTAGGCCCCTGGAGCACACCCAACACGTTCCTGCTGCGTGTCCTCGGGTCATCGCTTCTTGTTCCTGTTCTGGAATTCTCCTCCCTCCCTGGCTTCTTCCTGCCCCCGACCTCCGCCTAAATGTCCCCTTCGCGGGCAGGGTTTCCTTGACTGCTCATCCGGAATAAACATGGAGACGCTGTCCGGGGGGGCCAGGCCCCCTGCCCTGAACCCCTGTCCCCCTGTCCCCACCTCGTCGTCTCTTCGAACCCCACTCAGAGCAGTGCCTCGATGCTGTCCTTGCTCTGGGTTATATAGATAAGAGCTCGGCAAGGGCAGGACCTGTCCGTGCTCCCCAGCAGGGTCACAGGGACAGCTCAGTCCCGGAGCACAGTAGGTGCAGGGCTCTGCCCCTGCCTCCCGACGCCTCCCCGCTGCTGCCTCCAGGGCCCCCCCACCCCGGTCTGTCTGGGGGCTCAGTGTCCCTTCCTCCCTCTGTCAGGCAGGAGAGCATCTTCTGGAAATCCCCCCGTCCCTCTCCTCCCTCCCCTTCTCTTGTGGATTTATACTTCTGTAGCAGTTGCTTTATGGCTGCGGGGGGGTTTTGAGGAGGAGAGGAGAGGAATACGCATGGTCTCTTCCCTGCCACACTGGGACCCTAACGACCTGGTTTCATGGGGCAGGACAGAGAGGCTCAGGGCAGAGATTGAAGGCCCTGGCCGCTGTCTGGACCCGGGTCTCGGGTCCCCAGGGTCCTGGCCGATCGTTGTCATCGCCCCCGTGCCCCACCTTAGGGTACAGGTGACGTTTGTGTGTCCCCTGTTCCAGCCACGCTGCTGGGGCCGTGGGGGCCTGGACGTTCTCTGGCGCCATCGGGCAGGTGAGGGGGTGGCCCGGGGGGGGCACAGGGGAAGCCCCTCATTGATGTCAGCTCCGGACTGTCGTGCTCACAAGCTACTCAGAAATAGGAAGGAGCTGGGAGGACACTGGAAGGCCACTGTCACTGTGGTTATTGACTGTGCAGTCGGGAGGAACGAAGCCGCAGGGGGTGAGTCTCACGCCCAGAGACGCCGTCCTGGGAACCTGCCGTCCGCTCTCCCGCACGGCAGAGGGACGGTTGGGCCAAGGCCACCGCTGGCAGGACTGTCTTGCCCGGCCTCCAGTCACGCCCTCGGGAAGAAGCAGTCTCTCCCCGAACCCCACGCTCTTCTCAGAGAGAGGAGGCCTGAGGCACGAGGAGAGGGCAGCTCCACCGGGTGTTTGCTCCCGAGGTCACAGAAGTGGCCCCGGGCCCCCCCCCCCCCCCCACCGACCCTGTGCACACCCTCCTCCCCACCCTCGGCCAGGTGTCCTGGATGTGCTCGAAATCCCCACCAGTGGAGGTTTGCTAACTGCATTGTGCTGGGTCCTGCCTGGTAGGTAATGGCCCCCCCATTATGGGAAAGGTGTGGTCCTTTAATCCCCTGGGCCCCGTCCCCCAGGCTTTGATCCAGGCACAGACCGGCCCTGAGTTCTCACGTGGACGTGAGGGACAAGGGCGCTTTCTCGCGGCCAGTCCTGCCAGACCATCAGAAGTCCTCTTAGGTGCCACACGCGGTGCAGGAGTGCTGGGGACACGAGAACCCAGGCGGAGCGGGCGGGGTGGGGTGGGGTCCCAGCCTCTGCGAGAGCTGCCGGGCCCAGCCGCCGTCAGACCCAGAGTCCGCCCTTCCCCAGCCCCCTCTGCGGTTTGCAGTAGTCACACGGGGAGGAAAGTGTGTGGAGAGTGGACGTGCACACCCCCTCTCCCCCCCGGACAGGCCGGAGGGAGAGAGGCAGGAGGGAGGGAAGCGGGAGGCCGGTTCAGGCGGCCTGTCCTCCGGGCTCCCCGGCCGCACAGCCAGAGTCCAGGGGCCTGCAGGCCGGCTCTCCGGGGACGCGCCCACACACAAAGTCGCAGGGGAGAGCCCGCCTAGACGGCTGCCGCTGTCCCTTCTGACCCCGAAATTCCTGAAGCCACGTCCCCTCTGAAACTCGGCTCCGACTCAGACGCACAGTCTCCGCGGCCCTCGTCACCTCTGAGGGCAGCGCCGGGAGAACGAGGTCCCTCCCCAGCCGTCCTCAGAGGGTCAGGTAGCTAATACCACGGCTCGGGTCCCTCACCCTCCAAGTTGACAAACACCATCGCACGCAGAAGTCTATCTCGGTGTTACTGGTTTTGTCCCTACGACCTCTTACGCGCGTCGTTTGCTGAACATGGAAGGCAGCGGAACTGGGGTTACTGATCGTTCTGGGTCTCGGGCCGTTTGGGCCTCTGTCCTCATGTCCCTCGAGTTGACAGGGTGGCGTCTCTCTGTCTTTCTGTCCCCGGCTGCTGACAGAGGGCCTGTGAGCCAGTGGTTAGTAGTTAATATTCCTCGAACGTTGACTGGAGCTGTTCTTACTGCGAGCTGAGGTCTGGACTTTGCAGACGCCTCTGAGGGAAAGTCACACTCTGTCACGTCACGGCGTCCTGACCCGCGGGACTTGGATTGGAGCGTGTATGCTCCTCGTCATGACGCTGAACGGACTGCAGGTGGTCAGGGCCTGGTTTTATTTGTCCTGGGACGCTGCCGCTTGGAGGTCGGCGATGTTTCATGTCCCAGAGTCTCGAGAGCCGTGGGAGTTCAGCGGCCTTGAACGGCCCCCTCTTGCCCTGTGTCTGCCCTGGTCAATCGAACATCCTCACATCAGGCGTGGAACTAACAGGGGGACCTTTCCTCCATCACCACGGCTGTATAATAAATTCGTTCGAAACTTAGTGGCTTGAAAGGAAAAGTATGTAGTGTCTCCAGTTTCTGTGGCCCAGCGGGTTCCCTCTTGGGGTCTGTGTGGGTCACAGGCAGGACGTCAGCCGGGCTGCGGGGTGACCCTGGTCTGGGCTCTCTCACACGGCTCTGGGCAGGCCTCTGGGGCCGGCCGGCTGCCGCCCGGGGTCCTCAGTCCTCAGTGGTGGGAGCCTCTCTGCTCACAAGACAGCGGCTGACGTCCCCAGGGCCAGGACTCCCACGGCCACAGGGAGCTGGTGAGAAAGACCAACGTCATGGTCTTTTGTGACCTCGTCTCAGAAATGACAGCCAATTGGTTTTTCTCTGTTCTATTTAGTAGAAAAGTCACCAGGTGGAGTCCAAAGACGAGGCAAAGGGGTCACATGGAGGTGTGAACCCAGGAGGTGTCAACCTCATCAAGTCAAGTCCAACCAAAGGACCTCCTCCTGGGTGCCATGCGCCCTTCTGGCGGCGGGGGGCGGGGTTTGCAAGGAGAAGTCAGATTTGGTTCCCGACCTCAAGGGCATGATAATTTTGTGTGAGAAGGGGGTATATAAACAGATTATGTTAAGCAAAATAACACAAACATTTAAAAGGTATAATGGTAGCCAGAGAAAGAGTGGTTCAACGCCATTGACAACGGGTGGAGAGAGAAGGCAAGGAGGGCTTCCTGGAAGAGGCGAAGCATCAGCTGAAGAGCAAGTAACCCTCCCCGGTGCTGGACAGAGGTAGCCAGACCCAGGTGTAGAACGGGTTCAGCAGCACCGGAGTTTACAGGCTCCTTTCCCTCCAGGACATGTCCGCGTGTCTCATCAAAGCCCCCGAGAGATGGTGTCGGGTCAACACGGCCGGTGGCCTGGCTGTGTTCTGGTGGCAGTTCTAATCAAAAGTCCAGAAGCAGCGTGGCAGGTTTGGGTCCCAGTCAGCCTGCATCATGCTCTTGCCAAAATAGCCTTGTAAACACGACATTTCTAGAAAAGTGAAGGAAATGATGTTAACCATACCCTTTAGAGCCCTCAGACAAAAGGGCTGTTTATTGGAAATACTGACACAGTGCAAAAGGGGTCATCCCTTCGGGATTCCCGGGGTGTCTCGCGGGGAGCCCTAAGAGGCCCGCACTTGACCTGGGGCTGAAGGCTGAGGGTGCTGGGCCAGCAGGACATGAAGGGCGGGGGTGAGACCTGCCTCAGTCGACTTGGGAGGGAAACACTCCCAAGGTCAGTGCGGGGCTGTGGGGTGCCGGCCGTTGCTTGCCCAGCATGCGGGTGACCCGTGACTGAGAGGGCAGGGGCCCCGCTCACACCTTCAGTGGGCCTGCCAGGCAGGGGGGTCCAGGGTTCAGCTGGCGGGTCGAGCCCCCTCCCCCGGTCCCCAGCCTCTCGCCCCAGCCCCACCTCAGACCTTCCACCACAAGCCCCCCCATCGTCCCCCACCCCCCCAGCCTCCCGCTAGCCCTGCTCCCTGGGGCCAGGCAGCACCGTCATCTCCGACTTTCTGGGTCTAGGACGGGGCCTGGCTCACAGCGGTAGCGCCTCAAAATTCCCTGAAAGCTTCTGACTGGGCGGACAACTGATAGGCCCCCCAACTCTGAAGAGCCAGAGGGAACGTTCCAGCGCCTAAACCTTCCCGGCTGGCCCCGCATCCTTTGGCGGAGTGGCCGTTGGCCGTGGAGTGAAACGCTCTGAGCACAGGCTCTTCGATCGCCACCCGGAGAGAGTTCCCCGGGAAGACGGACGCCGGGGTCGCTGGAGGTGCGTGGGCTCTACACGGGGAGCCACGGGGGCGGCCGAGTGTGGACGTTCTCGGCAGCAACGGTTAGGCGTCCCTGCCGTGCGGGGTGCTCCCGGGGCACACGCGACCCTCTCCCGGCTGCGGAGAGTCTCTCGAGAGCCCGCGCAGCTGACGGAGGCATAGACGGGCGGGGACGGCAAACGCAGGTGGGCCAGACCGGGGAGGCGACGGGAAGGTCCTGTGTGTGTCATCTCACGTCTGTCTCCCTTCTGTCCGCGTGTCCCTGTCTCCCTGGGACCTGGCTTCTCCGAGGCCCTGCGGGTGTGAGACAGGAGGGATCCCGCCGTCACCGGGCTCCCAGTAGGAGCTGCCGAGAGAGAATGTGACGAGGCCCCGCGTGGGTCAGGCTTGCCCTGCACCGTCCAGCCAGCAGGGCCGCGGCCAGGCATGTGTCCTCGAGACTCCTGTCCCTGTTGAGGATCAAAGGCTCTCGAACAGGGGCACCGTCGTGAGCTGGGTGCATGCCCCGGAAGAGGCGAACTGCACATCTGAGTGTGACCCCGTTTATTATGATGTGTCATTAATGACACTCTCACCCCACAGGAGTCGGGGGCCGTGAGACTCAGGACTTACGGTTATGTGGGGTTTGGGTCATGGGTAATTTGTATTTTCTTCTTTATGCTTTTTTCTGTAGTTCCTGAATTTTCTGCCATGAGAGCAAATATGGTCTTTATGAAAAGAGCACCTTCCGGGGCACCTGGGCGCCTCAGTCAGTTGAGCGTCCGACTTCAGCTCAGGTCATGATCTCGTGGTTCGTGGGTTCGAGCCCCGCATCGGGCTCTGGGCTGACAGCTAGGAGCCTGGAGCTACTTCGGATTCTGTGTCGCCCTCTCTCTCTGCCCCTCCCCTGCTCACACTCTGTCTCTCCCTCTTAAAAATAAACATTAAAAAATGTTTTTTTAAATAAAGAGCACCTTCCCAAGGCTCTTAGCTTCCCGCCATAACATTCTCTAGCAGTCCTCAGAGGTACAGACTGGTTACTAGCAGCCGTGGACAGTAATGTGGGCCAGGCACGTGGCAGCCTCATCAAGGACTAAGCATCAGCACTGCCGGGCTCTGGTCTCCGCATCCAATGAGGCACCTTCTCTGGGAAAATCATTGTGACTCGTTCAGAAAAATTCTCTCTGAACCAACAAAAATGACCAGTATTTACATTCGGTTAAAAATAGCTTTTTTTTTTTTTTTTTAATTACAAAAGAACTTAAAAAAAAATCCCTGAAAAGTTTAAAAAAAATTTTTTTTTAACGTTTATTTATTTTTGAGACAGGGAGAGACAGAGCATGAACAGGGAAGGGTCAGAGAGAGAGGGAGACACAGAATCTGAAACAGGCTCCAGGCTCTGAGCCGTCAGCACAGAGCCCGACGCGGGGCTCGAACTCACGGACTGTGAGATCGTGACCTGAGCCGAAGTCGGACGCTTAACCGACTGAGCCACCCAGGCGCCCCCCTGAAAAGTTTTAAGAAATCTATAAAGGGAAACCACTTGGTTAAGTATATGCTTCTGCAAAGCTTTTGGTGCGTGTTTATTATTTTGTTTTCGGAATCAGATGTGAGATTCTTGAATGAGAACCGCGGCAGCTATGAAGACCATTGGAAGGAAGTCACAGGAACTGAGGACTCACAGTCTGTAACAAAGTGGGTCTTACAGAAGGGAGGGGCTGGTCTGCAGGCTCTGAGTCTGTCCCCAGGGTGCCCACCACGTCCGGTCCCCGGCCAAGCTGGGGTCAGCCCTCGTGCAGTGGCTGTCCCATCTGGGAGGCGGTGCCCCTGTCCCTGTCACCGCGATGCTTCGATGGTGTCAATGAGCCTCTGGGCCTGTGGCTCCTGGGTGCCTGTCCTCCGTCCCCAGGATGAAGCGGGAGCCCCTGCCTGCTTCCTCTGGCTCCTTGCTCACTGCTGGGCTCGCTTCTGCCCCCCACGTGCCCAGCTTTCTCCTAATTCCCGGGCTTGCTGCTGGGGATCCTCGCTGGAACTTTCCCTTTCCAGCTCGGCACGTGGCTGTCCCACTGTTACCAGTGTCCCTCAGAGCAAATGTCCCCTCCCAGAGGCCGTCCCTGACCAGAGTATTCTCATTTGTCTCCACCGCCTGCCAATCTCCTTCCCCTTGGCTAGATTAGAAGCTTCTTGCTTGCAAATTATAAAACCACAATCCAAAGTGGCTTAAGGAAAATGGGAATTCGCGGGCCCCCGTGACTGGGGAGCGGTAGATGGGTGGGGGTCGGCACAGCCCCATGGAGACACTCGTCATCTGACGTCTCGGCCCGGCCTGGCTTCCTCCTGGGGCAGGGACTTTCTCCATGCGCTCGGGACAGGTGGCTGTCCGCAGCTGCAGGTTTGCTTAGCAACTGGGGTAGAAAGAAATGCTTCCCCGGCGTCCTAGGGAAAGGTCCCAGCTGGGACTGCCATGGCCTGGCCGTGGCCTGTGTTGTCCTGGAGTTGAGCCCCTCGGATGAGAGCTCTGACGGGTCGGTGCCGGGACGTGCATGGCCTGAGTGCGGGGAGAGTGCACGTGTGCAGGGAAAGGAGGCGAGGGAGGAGCTCGTGCCGGGCTGGCATCGACGACGCTCGCTCGCGAAGCAGGCTCCCTGCCAGTGCCCTGGGCCTCCCCTCCAGCAGACAGGTAGTCTGGTGTCTCCCGTTTACTTTGCCTGTTGCCGTCTGTCTTCCCGCTGCGACAGAAGCTCAAGAGGACGGGGGTCTCGACCTCAGTTCTGGGAGCGTGGTGTGTGTGTCACAACAGAAGCTTGTGGAGTGAACACGTGACACAAGAAACAAGGGGCAGAGGCGGGACTCAGGCCCAGGCCCTTTGGCCTCACGTGTCCCCTTTCCTCCCGCCTCCTGCTCACCAAGTCCGACTCGCCCCTGAGCCTGGGTACCTTGCAGGTGCCTGGCGTGCCCGGCTCGCCGTGGGCCTGGGGGTCACTTCTCCGCACTGTCCTCCTCCCCAAGGAGAGAAGACAGGGGGTCATGCTCCGTCTCTGCCACCCAGAGCCGTGTCGCTCACTCAAGTCGCCTGTCCACGCCTGAATGAGCACACGCGTGACTTTGATCCAGGACTTTTAGCGTCATCACTTCCTGCGGCGACACCTCGAAGTGTCGTGGGGCCCCTAAACTCACTCAGTCCGCCCCCAGCTTCACCGCCGGCCAGGCGCTGATGTTGACGTACCTGTCTCGGGGGCCCGCTTGAACATTCGGCACGATCTTCTCCGCACCATGAAAACACTCCTTTCCTCCTCTCATCAGATGAAAGGGAGACTCTGTCTCCCCGGTTTGGCTCAGCAGCCCTGGCAGAGATTCCCGGCTGTTCGCCAACACTCATGCTGTCTTCCTCCCGGGCTCAACCACACCAGGCCTCCCAGCTCCTCCTGCAGCGAGGTGACACGGTCTGACTTCCTGTTGGCTCATGGAATGTGAGCCGCTCTGGGCCCCCCACGCTCCCACCCTCCCACTGCCGTGGAGACAGGGCGCGGGCAAGCTTGGGGGCCACGGGGGAAGGCGGCTGAGTCGCCTCAGCCCGAGACCCCCGGGCCGTGTCCCGCTGGCCTGTGGGCCTTCCAGGTCCTGCCACGTGCAAGCTCACCTGTTCTTGAGCCACCGTGCCCTGGCGGTTTGTTCACTAAGTCACTCCTAGCGTCACCCCAGGACGCCCAGTGATCTCTGGATGCCCGGGTGAAATCACAACCTTAAGACTTTTGTTGAAGGGAAATGATGAAAAATATCAATGGGTATTTCCAGATCAGCTAGAAATTCGATGGCACAGACATGTCACATCTGTTCATTTACGTGCACAGGATATATTGTGATCCGCACGCAAATATATACAATTTTTATAGTTCGACCCATTTCCAGATGCTGAAATCTGAGAAGACTCTGTTATCAAACAACACGACTTCAAAAAGTAGCACCTTATCCTTTGATGTTCAGGCTGAGCATTTCCAACACAATTAATTGGAATAATGGCACAAAAGATGATAAAAACTAAAATATTTTTACAAAAAGTAGTAAGTGTTAATGTGATAATTAGACAAACTAATTAAGAATATTTGAGGCCTCAAATTTTATTTAATTCCCAGCTCCAAAGACTGAAAGAGAGAGCAGGTGGGATCTGAAGGGCATCATGTCCTTGGTATCTAGGTCACGTGTGGGGACAGACAGAAGCCCCTCCCCCACCATCCATGAGTCCAGCCCAGCTGGGATTCCATCCTTTGGGACGGCAGTGGCCTCGAGTCTCCTTGGCCGGGGGGTCCTGAAAGACAAGAGATCCTTTATGACAATCCCAGGGCTGTGTTCCCACATCCTGAGCCCTCCCTGTGAATGGAGACTTAAGGCATGATAAATTGAGGACAGGTTCTCCAGAGAAACAAACCCAACGAGGTATGTATATATGGAATTGGCACACACAAGTTACGGAGGCTGGCGGGTCCCACGTGCAGACTGGGCCAGCAGGCTGGAGGCCCAGGCAGCGCCGATGTGACAGATGAAGTCTAGAGACATCTGCTGGAGAGTTCTCTCTCAGTTGTGGGGAGGGCTCATCTTTTTCTTCTAAGCAGTTCCTCAACTGATTGGATGAGGCCCACCCACACCGGGGGGAAAGCAATCTGATTTACTCATTCCATCAATTTAAATGTTAATCTCATCCCAGGTCCCCTTGTAGAAACATCCAGAATAACGTTTGACCAAGTATCTGGACACCCTCAGTCCGGTCAAGTTGACGTATGAAATTAACCATCTCAAGGGAGCAGCAGTCTTTTTCAGTAAAGGGCCAGATATCCAACATCCTAGGTTTGTGGGCACGTGATCTCAAAGTGTCAGTTCTTGTGTTGTGCTGTGAAAACTGTCGGGGACACATGTAAACAAACGAACAGGGCTGTGCTCCAGGAACTTTATATAAACAGGCGGGTGGCTGGAGCCTCCCGACGCCTGAATGGACACATAGCTAGTGTTAACGAGATCTTAGCAAGTTCCCTCCAAGCACTATCCACGCTTACACTGATGTAATCCTTTCGCAAATCCTGTGAGAAGATTCAGGCGTGGGCGCAGCTCGGTGATTTGCCCGAGACTATCAGCTAGTTAGTGGCAGAATTCGTCCTCAAACCGAGGTATGGCGATTCTGCAGTCCTCGCCCACCAAGACGCACTGGCCCCTCCGAATACTCCATCCTCCACCCAGATGACCCCACAGGAGCTCCATCCAGCACAAGGCGCCTGGCTCCCCTTCACTTTTCCCTGATGGCTCTGGACACAGATGGCGAGGCCACCGTAAGATCAGTATCACCACCTACTTTTGGAGGGGACGTTTCTTTGGAGCCGTGCGCAATGAGCATGCTCAGACTTTGCTTTTGTAAAGGCTTCTCCGTGTTTGGCGTAGAGGACAGGGAATTAATCCTCTGGGCGTGCCAGGATGTGCCAGTCACGGAGCTTGGAACTCTACATTTGTTAAGCCCTTTAAAGCTTACCGATGTCTGTGATGGTGTTGACCCCACGTTTTTTCAAGACAGGAAGCAGGCTGGAACAGACAAGCAGTGTTTTCGGGGTCGTATCTTAGTAACTGGTGCAGGTGGACTTAGCCTAAAGTGCATGTGTCTGCGGGACATGTGATTTCCACAGACGATCTCTCTGTAGCGCACATCAGATTACAGTTAATCAGAGCTGTAATAAGGTTTTCCCTCAGTGTCATCGAAGCCTATCTGGTGTTTCAGTATTACCGATAGCTGTTCGCTCCACAAAGCGATGACCTTGATCATTATTATGGTTATTCTTTTTACCAATATCACTCAGAAACCAGCGGCTCCTAGTGGGAAGCGTTGTGACAAACTCCACTCTTGGGGGATACAGTCATCACCTCCATTTGGGGTCCACGAGTTGGCAGAGGAAAACTTGCAAACAAATGGAATGTTCTTGAGATTTTCTTAGAGCCCAGCTGTAAACTAATGTATCAAGCAAGGCTTCTCAAAACGCAAAAAATATTTGACATCTGGATTCTTAAAAGTGTCAGATATCAAGACGCTAAAGCTCCCAACATGATTGTTAAGTTGGCCAGGTGTGAATTAAGTCTAAGAAATATGACAGACGCTGGTCACCATGTAAAAATGCAGGGTGACTGTGCCCCAGGCTTCCACCCCAGGTGGGTGGAGAATCTTCCAGGAAGGGACGTTCTGTGCGTGGACCAGAGGCCTTGGAATGAGCCGACGTGGTTCCATTTCCATGAATGAAGGGACATCTGCACGGCGGTTCCTACTGGCTTGGCGTACAAAGTGGTCTGTGTCCCAGCAAACCCCATGTCCGTGTGTGTGTTTTACAGTCGGGGACCTGAGGGCAGAGAGGCGAGCTCACGTGTGTGCGTGCAGGCGTGGCCCAGGACGAGAGCCTGTGTTTGGAGGACCTTTTCATTACAACTCTTAAACTGCCCAAGCTTGTCGCCGGCCATGTAAAATCGTCCTCAATGTCAATGTAAGTTTTGGAGCCAGAGGATGAAACGAGTCGGGAAGGTCGGACGGGACACGTGGGTGGAATACGACGTGGGCCATGTTGCTTGCACTTGGACGGCCGAGCCAGGGGCTGGGTGAGCGCCAAGGCGCCGGGGGTCCCCCCCACCTGCCGTCCGCTCCAGCGGGCCTGGCCGTGTCTCTCCCCCGAGACACTCGCTTCTGCCACGGGGGGCGGGGGGGCACAGGCTGCCGCGGCAACGTGCTGAGGCTCAGACAGGTGCAGGCACTGTGTTTAGGGAGCTGGGAAACGTCCCCAGTCTCAGGGTCGGAAGGGACCCGGGGCCTCGGGTCCCCCATTCATCCCCTGCTGTAGGAGGGCCCTCCTCACCTGCAGACGACACTGCCTCTCTGAACAGCTGGCATGACCCGTAACAGTGATTTTAGGGCGCAAGCGAACCAAATCCTGTTTTCTTGACATCCACTCTCCCACCGCACCAGAGGGTTCCACCACTCACGGACTCTGGTCCGGAAACGTCTCTTCCGCGGCTCCACGGCCGGATGCAGCACGGAGGAGAAAAGCAGCGGCCGTCGCTGGAGACCCCCTGCCAGGTTATCCTCAAAATGCTCTAGTCCTCGGACATTTTAGCCCAAATGCTCGCAAGTTTTGGCAACGTCTTCTGGCGTATGAGCCGCGAGGTGCCTTCGCTGGGACTCATCTGCTCGGGCCTGCTAATTTGAGGAGCCAAGTGCTAACGGGAGACATTCTGCATGGTTCTCGGCCCAGAAAATATCTGTTTTCACTGCAGCCATCAAGTCCTCCAAATCAAGAGAACTAACTCAGGTGTTTCCAGCACTGTGACGGGAAGCGGGCATTTTTGTCCGAGGGCCTTCGCGCGACCTTCCCCGCACACGTATGTGTGCACAGAACGGGTATCTCACTGGAGGGCCCGTGATCCCCACGGTAGGGAACGGCGGCCTCTCTGACTGGCCGTGCATCATGTCACCGCCCACGGCCCCTTGTGTTCCAGGAGTCTGGCTGGTCCTGAGGCCGTGCCACAGGGGACAGGCGGCTCTCCAAACGCTCAGGTGTCTCTCCTGTGTGGGCTGTGACAGAGGCGAGGCATCAGGTCCTGGGGGCCCAAGGCGGCCCAGGGGGCCGGGGAGAGCATCACCAGGTGGGGGGAGGCGAGGGGTGCTTAGAAAAATCATACAACCTGAGAAACCACAACCCGGTGAGCAAGTGGGAGGAGGGCAGCCGCCGGGAGGACAGTGCTGTCGACTGCTCTGTCCACGGAGTTGTGTTCCATGAAGTGGCCACTGATTCTGACTTGGGGCATGCTGAACCGTTGCCCCTGGGGGAAACACGGGGTTAGTGCAGTCAGTGTTCCCAGAGAAACAGAACCGATGAGATGCACGCACACACACACACACACACACACACATGCGGAATAATATTTATTTTAAGGAATCGGCTCACAAGATTACAGAGGCTGGCAAGTCCAAAACCTGCCATCAGGCTGAGGCCCAAGGAAACCCCGTGCCGCGGTTGAAGTCTGCCTGCTGTCTGCTGCAGAATCCCCTCCTGCTTGGGGGAGATCAGTCTTTGTTCTGTTCAGGCCTTCCGCTGATTGGGCGAGGCCCACCCACAGCAGGGAGAGCAATCTGCTTCACTTGTAGTCCACCAGCTTGAACAGTAATTCCATCCAGAAACCTCCTCATAGAAACATCCAGAGTAATGTGTCACCACATCCGGGGGCAGCACGGTCAAACACCGGCCAGTACTCCAGCCTAACACGGGGCCACTTAAAGCAGCGAAGTTATCGACAAAAAGCACAAAAATGTGGAAAACGTGGCACTAGATAGACCACAAAAGGACACTGGTTTACAGGACGGGAGCTGGGACAGGAAGGCGACTGTTATCTTGCTCATCTCAGCCGGGAACACGGGCCAACCCCTCAAGTTTGTCGCCTGTCTGTGTTCCTCCAGAACGACCACGGAAACACCGTGTGTATCGACCCCAGGGCTGCTACCAGACTTTGGTGAGCTGGAAAATCTGTACGTTACGGGGAGAGTCCCGAGTAAGGAGGATCGAATCCATACGAGGTGCGCTTGTGAGCCCCGGGTAGTGACTCAGAATTGGGTGCTGCTGGGCGGAGGGCGTGGTGGTGAAGGGTAGGGTCCCAGCGGGGGACATGGTGTTCAGGGACCTTCTCTGTGAGCCTGAACCGGGGGCTTGGCGTTCTTAGTATAGGAGATCGGAAGGAATGGAAGGGTTTTTAAGAGGAGAGGGTGAGGAGGCTTGCATCGTAGTCATGGGAGGCTGTGTGCATGGACTAGAAGAGGAGACAGAGCTGGGGAGACCCGGTGAAGGCTGTTGCCAGGACCCTGAGCAGGGGGCTGGAGGGAGGGGCCTGGCCGAGTGCCGACGGCGGAGCCAACAGGCTACGTGGGGGCTGAGGGCAGAGGTGGGTTTCTGGGGGTCCTCGGGGCGAGCCCTCCAGCCGTGGTTCCCGGGCCCCCCCTTTCACACCTGAGGTGACACCACGCTGCCTCTCCTGAGACCTCTCTGCAAGACCCCTCGGCCCCTGGGCTCTTCCCGGGCAGCGTGGCCGCGTCCCCCCACGTCCCCCCACGGCCCCTTTGAGCGGCTGCGGACCTCCCCTCAGCCGTCCACTGATGCGGTGACCGCACTCCGGGGCCTCCTTCCTTCAGCCGCTGGGGACAATGCCCTTCAGACCCGTCACTCCTGCCGTTAATGGATCAGATGCCTGCGCCCCGAGGGTGACGGGTGACACTGCTCAGTCCTACCACCCCCGGGGACCGCCTGGTGCGGGCAGGGGGGCGGAGGTCTGGGCGTGAGATGGCCCTTGTCAAGACTCAGCAGAAACGGAAGATCGGAGGGGAGACTTTGTGGCGGTGCAGCTGGTCCTTTGTTCACCTCTGTGCTTGGAGCTGCATCTCAAGATGACTTACAACCCACCCGCGACGGTGATTGGTTCTCCTTCGCGCTCCGCGGGGGCCGGGGGAGCGGGCCGTCCCTGCGTTTCCATCCGTCATTGTCAGGCAGCACAGACGAGGCACACCCTTCTCCAGTCAGGTTCAGCTCGGAGTCTGCAGCCCCTTTAGGGTTCTGAGCCCAATGGAGCTCCAGCCGAGATGTGTACGGTAAGTAATGAATTATCCACGATTAATTACAATTAACTGGGTCTCTTTCTTCCCTAGGCGCTTGATCTAAATATTTACAAGGAATTCTGATCAGATGCTCACTGTCCAAATTAATATTATTTCATCTGAAAATACAAGAGTGTTTTCATCCAAAATCAGCTATTGTTTGGAGTCCAATCAGCGTACCATGCGGCAAAACACAACAGAGGAGCACGATGTGCGGTGACAGGTAATGTGGCCGGTCAGTGACCGAGAGGGGCAGAATCCGCACCGAACCGTGGAACTCATCCGCCCCTGGGTCCACGCCACCCGACCTCACGTACGGCCTTCAACAGAATCCCTGGAACGTGGGCCTGCAGGCGTGGACCTTCCCCGGATGTGCTCACCACGCTGGGGGGCCCAGGGCTCCCAGCAGAAGGGACGTGTCCGCCCACACGCGGGGGACAGCCAACCCGGGCCTGGGAGCCCGTGACGTGAACCAGGGAACCCGACAATCTAAGTGGGGGCGCGGAAGCTGTTTGGGGTTAGACGTGAGACGGCACAGGATACATGTTCAGATGGTGACTATGTATGTGGCTATCGTAGCCCTCGCTCAACTGCTTCCCAAGTGAGAGGAAGGAGCAGGGGGGACCCGAGCGCATCTCGGGTCTGATGACGGAGTACGTGGGCTGGTGGAGAAAGCCTCCCAGGTCTCTGTGTGTCCTGGAAATGGGGCCCAGGGCCAGGCAGAGTGGAGAAGCGACTGGAGTCATTACCTCCACGACTGTGTCCCCAGGAGCAGTGGCCCGTGGAAAAGGTCACCTTTGAGCACCAGGTCAGAGAAGTCACTTTCTCAAAGGACCACCAGTTTGGCCTCTCTCTGATTTCCTTGTCCCTGGTCCCCTCAACATCCAGCATCTCTGTGAACGGTGAATCCGCTGAGGGCAGACTGTCTCCTGGGGTGCAGATCCATCGGTGGAATCCCACATTCTCCTTTCCCCCTTACGGAGACTTGAAAATGACTTATTTAGGGACGCCTGGGTGGCTCAGTTGGTTAAGCATCCGACCCTTGATCTCAGCCCCGGTCGCGATCTGATGGTTCGGGAGTTCGAGCCCTGCGTCGGGCTCTGTGCTGACAGTGCAGAACCTGCTTGGGATTCTCTCTCTCCCTTTCCCCCTGCCCCTCCCCCATTCAGGCCCCCTATCTCTCAGAATAAATAAATAAACTTACAAAAAGACAATGACTCACCTAGCCATGTCCTTCTGGGACCTGGCATCAGGATGGCTCCTGTCCTGGAGGCAGACTGTTCAGCTTCGCTGGCATGTACCTGTGAGCCAGCTTCCCGTTTTCTCACATCCATGCGTCGCCGTTCTGTTATTCATCCAGCGTTTTTCTTAAAATTAAGTTTTACAAACGAACCCTAGTCTAAAGCAATACTATCTATGGGAGTTTGATCCGCTCGTTAGCTTTTTTTGGAGATACCTCTTCTAGGAAATCCATAATCACCAAAATAAAAGCAAGCTCATGCGTACCTTCCCACGTGCAATGCGTGCCTGTCGGTCCACACTTTGCTGTGGGATTTGCAGCTGCTCAGACCCGAGCTCACATCTTAGCTCTGCCTTCGTTACTAGCTGCATATCATCTGGGAAGATCACTTACCCTCCCAGACGAGGAGCGTCCACGTACGGAAATGGGAATGTGCTGAGGTTGGGGGCAGGGGTACTATGTGAAGCGGGTCTCGGCAAGGAGGCTGGTCTCTATACCACACCCCGGCCACGTGGCTATTGTCCTTGTCCTCTCCTGCTTAGAGATCCCCAATTTGGTGAAAGTGCGGGTTGGTTTCACGTTCTGGGGCACAGAGACTCCTCCCCAGCCCCAGGGGTGAATCACGGTGGTCTAAGTCCGCCCCAGCCAATTCCCTTCCCTCAGCCAGAGGGGGCTTTAGACTTCGGTCGTAAGGAAATCTGGCCAAGAGGGGCAGAACCCCTGGCAGACTTCTGTGCCAGGCTGTCACCGAAGACTGAAGGAGGTGCCACGGTATCCGTGCCCCCTTTTAGCTTTCTGGATATTGCCATCAACAGCGGTACCTGGACCGCTCTGGACTCCCTGCCTCCTCCAGCAGGGGCGTCCTGGGGGGACAGGCCACACACCGCAGGTGGCAGAAAGAGCCGGCGTCCTCAGAGCGTCGTTGAGGTCTCACACCCGTAACCCCGGAGCTGCAATGCGACCAGCATGGTGGTCACACGGAATAATTACTAAGCTTTATCGTTTTATATATTGTACATTGCCTTTTTTTTTTTTTTTTTTTTTGGTAAGTTTTCTGTTTGTCGTGGCAGAAAACATCCTGATACAATTTCCTTCTCAGCCCATGCTGGGTGTTCTAAGCATCTCGGAAAACACACGTTTGGGGCGAGCGCTCCTGAAAATGAATGAAAGCACCCAGGTCCCTCCAGAACGGCCCGGAAATGCTGCTCACCTCTGTTCCCCCTCTTGCCTCCCAAGAGCTGCCCGTCCTGTGCTGACGGGCAGCACACAGCAGAAGGGGGATTGAAGGTGCGCTTTCTTGATGTGTCTCCCTCCCATACAGGGAATGACAATGACCCCTGGCCAAGGAAGACTCCGCCCTGTCATGTCTTCCAGTGCTGCAGTCACCAAACCAGCAGTCACACTGTCCAACCGTGCGGGCATTCCATTCGGCAGAGATGCCAGGAATTCGTGAAGCAGATCTGGGGTAGAGACTAGAAATCTGTGGGGTTTTCTCTTCTTGAGACAGAGAGAGAGGGAGGGAGAGAATCTCAGGCAGGATCCACGCTCAGTGTGGAGCCACACTCAGGGCGCGATCCCATGACCCCAGGATCGCGACCTGAGCAAAAATCAAGAGGCGGATGCTCCACCAACTGAGCCAACCAGGTGTCCCTAGAAAACTGTTTTTAGGAACCTGCCCTGGGTGTTTTGAGACAGGTTTTTTATTGGCCAAAATGGGAAACATGGCCCTTAAGTCAGTCTGATAAGTGGCTCCAAGACGTCAATATATTTTGGTTCAAACAGCCAGGGGTGATTTCGTCCCTCAGGAACATTTGGCAACGTCTAGAGGTATGTTAGGCTGTCCCAGTTTGTGGGACGCTGCTGTCCCTTAGTGGGGAGCATCCTGTGATGCAGGTAAGCGTCCAACAATGCACAGGACCGTCCCCCGCAGAGAGTCACCTGCCCCAACATGTCAGTAGTGCTGGTAAGACACCTGGATGGTCCGAGCTGCAGGAGCGACGAGGTGCCCGTCTGTGGACTCTGTGGCCTCAAGAAGAGGAGGGAGAAACATCTCAGTGAAACCTAGAAGCCATTCATAGTCCTTTAGACGTCTCCCTGGGAACAGCCGCCACGTTCCCCAGAAGCAGGGACCTAAGACAGGAGTCCAGATCAAAGACTCCGTGAGAAGAGCCTTTGCTGCTGGACCGAACACAGCCTTTGCCAAGCATCAGTGAGGAAGAAGGTACTTTGGACAAATACATTTTCCACGTTCACTGAGATGAACTATTTTAAGCATAATTAAAAAACCCCCATAATCCAGCCTAATTTCACCATTTCTGCCTCTTCAAAATTAGAATGTGGACCGTGATGTAATGTCTGTAGCCTTGATTTATCACATCGTGCACAGCGATGCCCTTGGGAAATAAACCTGCTCTGAATTAAATGGCTTGCTCTCGGCCTTGCCCCGAAACGTGGAAAGCCTGAAGTTTGTGTACTTTTGTCCCGTCTTGGAAGCTTCCGTGGTACATCGCCGACGGTGCCGTGGGTCTTTCTCTGGTTCGAACTCTCTCCGCTGGATTGCAGACGCGGCATTCGAGACAGCTCAGGTCCGTAAAACGCACAGATGATCTTTGCTGTTTTTTTACGGGCGGTTCCAAGCCTGTTGTCTGCATCCAGACCTGTCTAGACGGGGGCCCCTTCGGGGGGACCTTCGGGGGCACAGGCCGCGCCGGTGTGAGTCAGCAAGTCTCAGCCGGGCACGCCCCGTGCAGGTGCTCCCCTCTTCCTGCTGGTCCTGCTCCCTCCTGCCCCTGTGATGCGGTCAGCTGTCCCTGTGGCTGGTGCACAGAGCCAGTTGTCATTTGGGGTGTGTGGCAGGTTCTGGATCTCTGCTCTGGGCTGTGGGTCCCCCTGCACGCTCTTCCCACGGCAGAGCGCTGGACAAGAGGTCCGCCAAACCACACAAGCGCGTTCAGACCACCGTGTGGACGTGCTCGTGTCCCGGCGGCCAAAGCCCAGAATCGGTGGGGCAGGCAGCTGGCGTCTTCCCGTGGGGGGCGCAGGGGACCGAGTGTTCGTGAAGCAACAACATGACTTTGACGCCACCTCTTCTCTGTTCCGCATCCTTGGTGGAAAATGTCAGAGCCGTTCAGCGGCGTCCACGGCCACGCAGGGAGGCCCTGGGTTTCACGTGTCTCCGAGCAAGGAGGAAATGTTCATACCGCCAAAAAACGAGCATTTCCCCGGTAACCGTGACTCCAGCCGCAAGCCTACAGTCTGTCTACTTCGGGTTAAGAGACACCAGATTTTTCATGGATGTTGAGGGGAAGGGAAGAATTTCTGGACCCTGAGTCCTTCCTGGTCTAGTACGAAGCGTCACGGCCGACGGGAAGCCTCGGCAGGGACCTCGGCAGCGCGAGCTCTGGGTCCCCCAGGGAGCGAGGGCCCTAGGGCCGCTGGCTCTGCCTGAGTTGTGTCACCTGCAAAGTAAGGGCGGTGATTGGATGGCAGAGGGGACCCCGCCCCATCTGAGGCCGAGTCCTGCCTGCCGTTTCAGTCACGGAGCTGAGAGGCGGACTTCGACGGTCACCAAAGTGACGCTGTGCCACCATTTCCAGCAAGAGCTTTCACCAGGGCCTCACGGGAATCTAGAAGATCCAGCCTGCCATTGCGGCAACTGTGACCCTTACACATCCTTTCTTCCCTTTGTCCTTGGAGGGCTCCTGGTGAGACGTGTGCCCGCTCGGTGGTCCGGCCTGCGCGTGCGGCCCCCGAGGGTCCCTGTGCCTGTGCTGACCGCTCGGCCCCGAGGGAAGGAGTCAGGACCCTGCCGGCATTGGCTGCTGCGCTCAGCACCCGGGCTTTGCGGCTACCGAGTAACTCAGGGGCCCGTTCGACGTTTGTATTTTATGTTCGTGCCGTTCCCCTCCCCCAACGTGCAGAACTCGAACCGGTTAGCGGGTGAGGCAGCGTCGCTGCTCGAGGCGCCTGGCTCTCTGGCTGCAGGGGCGGGGGGGGGGGTCCCTGTGGCAGCCTGTGAAGCAGATGAGTCTCGGCCGGCTGCTCCTTGACCCGGCTGTGGGACCCTGGGGTCACGTGATCTGGCCCAGGCCTCGAAATATGCCCCGCCTGCCGGCCGCGTCGCCGTGAAGCCCCAGCGTGGTGACGGACGCCCAGGGACGTGGCCGAGTCGCGGGGCCTTCCAGTAAACAGTGGCTCTGACTCCGGGCTGCGAGCGCTAACTGGGCGGGTCAGGTTACGGTGCCGGCCGGAGGGCTCTGGGGCCGGAAGGGGGGCCTCCCTGTGGGGCAGGGGTGTGAGTTCTGGTCCCGGATGGCGGGATAGACGCCGTTCCCATAGAGAGGTCAGGGGAGAGCAGACGCGAGGTAGGAGTGTGGTCTGTGCAGGATCGGGCACGGCACGGGCGGCGGGAGGGTGGGGGTGCAGTGTCCCGGGCGGGGCCCCGCAGAGGACCCGGGGTATCGTCCTGCGACGGGACCCCGAGGGGGAGGCCACGTGACACGCGCGGGTCTGCTGCCTCGCCCTGTACACACCCTGTAGTGAACCGGGAGGCACACGCGCCCTCCCGGCGTTTCCCAGCTGGCCTTTTGGAAGGCAGCCCCCACGAGGCGGGAGGTGGCCGAGACAAAGGGACTCTGCGCTGTCCCCTGTCTCCATGCCTGTGGGGACAGAGTGTGTGCAGGGACAGCCTGGGGCGAGCTGCCCACGGGTCGGGGGAAAGGACGCCCGCCGACGGCTGCTTTTGTCAGCAGAGCCTTTCTGGCCGAGGTGGGTGTGTCCGGATGGGAACGGGTGTGTGACGTCTGGTGTGCGTCAGGGGAGACGAGCCTCCACGGGGGACCCCGGGATGGCGGGGCGTCACTGCTGGCAGGACGGACGCCCCGAGGTGGCGATGAGGCCTGCTCAGGGCAGTCCTCCTGCCCCACTGAGACCTTACGGGAGAGGCTGGTCGTGGTGCAGAGGCGCCTCCTGGCCGCCCAGCCTGGAAGGGGTAGG
Organism: Panthera uncia; assembly: GCF_023721935.1. NCBI lineage: Eukaryota > Metazoa > Chordata > Mammalia > Carnivora > Felidae > Panthera > Panthera uncia. Next base: position 38,114,323 of record NW_026057579.1, read on the forward strand.
CTCCTGCCGTCCGTGCTCCCCCCGGCGTTTGCCCAGAGCCTGTGCTCCCTCCCAGGCTGAGAACCGAGGTATCCCGGCTCTTCCCATTCCTTTGTAGTGTGCAAATGTCCCGCGGCGTCTCCCTCGCCTGCGGGACCCACAGCGGCCAGGCCCACAGCCCAAGGTCGAGCACTGATCAGCCGCCCTCAGACCTGAGCTTACCTGTTGTTCGCTGTGTCCGTGGGGCAGGTGTGACACAGCCTGCTGACAGCCCCCCGGGCCGGAGCTCTCAGCCGCCAAGAGCCCGCTGTTTCTTACCGGAACCCCCATCAGCAGCCCCGTGACTTGTCAGATCTGGGCTTCGGCCTTGAGCCATCTCTCGGGCGCATTTCCTTCGGACGTCTGCAAAGGGCATGCGTCTTAGTGACCGGCAGGCAGCTGATCCTCTACAAGTGGAGCAGAGTCACATTCCACGGAGTGTGCTGAGTCCCGGAGGCGACCGTCGCCACCCCGACAGCTCCCGCGTGTCCGTCCGTGTGTCCTCGCTCCGGCCGCACACGGAGGCCTCTCTCGCCGCATTCGGCGCTGCTCTGCGCCCTTTCTGTGCCCCAGTTCTGCCGGCCGCCGTGCGCCGTAGACCGCGGACCCCCGCGGGCCGGGCCCAGAGCCCCCCCTCCCCGTCTTCGCCGCACCGGTGAGTACGCGCGGCCTCCCGCGGAGCGGGTGCCGCTTCCGCCCAGGTCTCATACGATCTTCCGCTTTTTCATTTACTTCCGATCTAAAAAAAAATGAGGTGGAAAACTGGTTCGTGGTGTAGTTGACAGAAAAGTCGTTATCTGTCATGTTCAGATAGGCCATCCTGCAGTTCCGTAAGTTCTAAGATGCTATCTCTTAAATAAGGTCATTCCTGTTGCACAGATTGTGCCAGCGGCCCAGGCCAGCAGAGTGAGGCTCATGGACACCCTGGGTCAGACCGTGGGGTCGGGAGGCTGATGAGTTGCCCCCGTAGGAAGCCAGATTGCTCACCGGAACTCCCGCGAGAGGGATCTGGGAGACAGCTGGTGGCCTGGCTCGCAGCGGGAGCCGCCTGCCCCTGCGTGGCCACCGCTGTGCCCGCCGCTCTCCGCGGGGGGCTTCTTCAGGCCACGGACAGGCCTCCCCACCCCCCCACTCCCCCCCGCTGGGGCAGCTTAGACGCTGGTTGTAAAGCCGCCACTGGGAGTCCTCAAAGGCTGTCACCTCTCTGACGTGCCAGCACAGCGCCATGGGCGCCTGGAATGCGCCCTCAGCCTCTTGCGGAGGCGGCCGGTGCTTGCGCGCGCGTCCTTCAGCCCCCGGGGGACGGGTGATGAGAAGTCGGGGATGAGGTTACAGGGTCACCTTCACCCTTCACCCCAGGCGGGCTCTACTGATTCTGCAGTTTGTCTTAGAATCGAGGCACAGCCCGGATGAGCTGCCCCGATTTTCGTCGCGGGGGAAAGCGAGGGCGCGGGGACCTGTTTGTCCTCACGGAGGCTCGGCAGGGGTCAGCTGCTCCTGGGGGAGACCATGCCCTCTTGCCCGCGAACGGCATCCGTATGTTTTCGGGGGCCTGTTGCGCGACTATACAATTCTCTTTTCCAGGGAATCTTAGCTTTTGCCTTCGAAACATTTTTCTTGGAGCGGGAGCCTTCCTGACCCTCCCCGCCCCGCACCCCGGCTGTCAGTACTGCCCTGTGCCCCCGGCTGTGCCCCCGGCACCCGGGCACGTCTGAGCGCTCCTCCAGCACAGTGGCCGGATCCGGGCTGGGGGGTGGCGTGGGCCCTGCCCGTGTGCCCTCCTGGCTCTCGCTCGGCCGCAGCATCCGCCGTGTAGACGCACGGACGCCGAGTGTGTCTGACTGGGAGGAGGTCAGCTGGGGAGCCGGGCAGGTGCTTCTGAATCAAGTCTCAGCTCCTCCTTGTGCTCAGTTCTGACCCATCTCAGGTTACTCGGCTTAGTCTCGGCTTCCTTCTGGGCAGCGGAACTCACGGGCCGCCTGGCGTGTTGTCATGGAGATTTAGCCGCATTCGGTCTGTAAGTCACTGAGCTCAGAACCGACCACGGGGTCCCTCCTCCCCGTTTGTTCCTCCTACTCCCTCTGACCAGGACGTGTCTGAGGACAACCTCTGTCCTCAAGCCAGAGCGGAGATTGGGACTCGGTGTGTGTGAACCGACACCCCGCCCACCCCCCACCCCCCACCCCCCCGCCACATGTGACCCGAGCTCCCCCGCCCCCCAGCCATGGAGAGTCCCCAGGGAACCCTCGTCACGAGGCTGCTGCCTGCGGGGTACGGGCCCCAGAGCGGGCATCGGGTGTGCGGACAGGGGAGCCCGACTGGCCGTAGAACAACGGGCCGCTGAGACACGGAATGTTCTGAAGGTCCGAGGGCTGTCTGTGGAAAAGAAGCATTTCCTTCGCTACTGTTGAAAATCTTTACGAAACACACGCAATTACAGCAATAAAAACAGCTCAGTGGGTACAGAGGGTACTTGTCACATGCCGGCCACACGCTCTGTGCCACGTGCTTTGGATGCAGCATTTTACTTAGTCTTTGTTCTCGTCCTTTTCCGCGTATGGGGGTTGGGGTCGGGGATGCTCAGCGGGCCGCCGATGTCGCGGACGGCGGGCCCTGCGAAGCCCACGCCCCACGCGGTCCTCACTGACGGGCCGTTCCGGAACCGCGTGGAAATGCCTCGCGTTCCTTTGGGCTGTATTCTGTTCTACGTGTGTTCTGTTTCGCGTGTGGTAGGAAAGCGGGAGCTGGGGTTTGAGTCCTCTGCGTTTGGACCATTCTGCCAGCGCCGTTGGCTGGTGTAAAGTCCACCCTCCCTACCGCTGGCGGTTCCCGGCTCTCATCATGCTCCGTCCTCAGCTGCACCGGAGTCTGGCTTCTCCTTCTCTGCTCCTCACCGGCTTCTTCCCGCCTCACCGAGGCCACGGGGGCGGGAGGGGGGGTGCGTTCTGTGTGAAAACTTGTGAGTCGTCCCCACTTACGGAGGCTCAGCCCTGCCTCTGCATCCCCTTCCCACCGCACCCAGAGCAGGACGTGAGGACGCTCTCGCTGGCGGGGACATCGTCTCTCTGCCATCCCGCTGGGCACTGAGCACACACAGCCGGGTCACCCGGGGCGGGGGGGGACCAGGAATGGGGCCCAGGCCAGCCTGCGCGTGCTCCAGGTCAGGCCCCGGGCCCTCGCCCTCCGACACCTGTTCCCGAGGAGCAGAGGACCTCTGTCCTGCTTACGGAGCCACCCACTGCACCCCGGGAGCGGCGTCCTCTCTGTCCTTTCCAGCCTGGGCTGGTCTCGGCACCCCCTGAGCCGCGGGAACTGAAAACGTCTCGCCATCCTTGGGTCAAACTCCGCCAGCAGCCCGGGACTCCCTCACCAAATACCGAACACTGTCACGTGTCCTTCCTCTCCCTGGCCTCGCCCCTGCACAACCCTTGGGGTGTGACCCCAACCCAGCTAGGGGGTCCTTCCGGCCTCCGCCCCCATCTCGGGCCGCGGTCTGCTCCCCGCGGTACACACACTAGATGACATCGACACTGCTTTCCCGATTCGCACACTCCTGCGCGGCTCCTTTTTCTTTAAAACCTCAAGTCCTCGACCTGAGTTCCAGACCCCCTCACACGGGTGGGAGGCTCGCACCGGAGGCCCTGCGGCTGCTGCCTCCCCCTGCGGGCCCTTTTCTCCCCGATCGAGCCTGGACGCTGCCCATCGGGCTCTGCAAGGCGGCACCACGGACCGGGGCTCTGCGCTCACGGGTCTGCGTTCTCGGTCTGTACTGTCTTCTCCCCGTCCTCGGACCCGGTGTCTGCAGGTGCACGCGGAGCCCTGGCTTGTACCGTCTCCTCCCCGCTGTGTACATCTTCTCCCTCGTGTGTACCGTCTTCTTCCCGGTTTGTATTGTCTTCTCCCGGGCCGCAGCCCTGCAGCGAATTCCCATCAGGCAGGAGCCCAGCGTGAGGTGAATAAACGTCGGTCTGGGGCACCATCTTGGGTGGAGTCCTTTTGGTGCCACATGTCAAGGGGAAGATCTTGGCGAGGTCTGGGCGGAGCTGGAACCCGCCGGATGTGCCTGTTTTCATTTTCTTTCCAGTTGCTCAGTTTTCCCCCGAAGCTCATGGGCACTGAGGGCTGGTGAGGGGACACCCGGGGGCTCCGGGTCAGTGCCGCTGTTTGCTCAGGCCCCTGGAGCCCCACCGTCTCCTCACGACCCCTGAGGGCTCCCTGGGGCTTCGTGTGTGCTGGGAACCGCCCCAGAGCTGCTTCCGGGAAGAGCTCGCGAAGGCAGAAATTGGATTTGGGGGCGCTCTCCTGTCTGGAACAGGATCGTGGATGGCTCTGTCTGTAAAACACAAAAAAAAACGCCCGTGTGGGTTCAGGAGGACGGTCCTGCTGATAGTCTGGGCCGGTCTGACGTATCTGGGAGCCTTCTGCAGGTTTCTGAGAAACGCTAACAAAACTGAATGAGTTCTTCTTGGTTTCCAAGTACGTCTGAGGCCCCCGAACCGAATTATCGAACCTGGTCTTCTGATGATTCCACACCTTCAGGAATGCAGTTACGTGGGAACCCGAGGTCTCGCTGACTGGCAACGTGGCACCAAAACGTTTCCGCTTCTGTGCTGCGGTTGGCTCCTTAGACGCCACGGTGATGAAGGCAGCTCTTCATCAGACTCACGGTGGAAATCGTCATTCCCTACGATCACCTCCACTCCGCGCACTCTCCCGCCTTCCCCGGCCTCGTGCAGGTGCTCTGCTGGAAAGTGTGAAGGCCGGAGGGGCAGAGGCGAACGGCCGTCTATGGCAGCGTGACCTGTGAGGTGGGGGGTGGGAGCGCGTCCGGCCGGGACGGGCCCTCGCGTGCGTGAACGGGGACGGGGCCGGGCTCCGGGGAGCCCACAGCAGTCACACTTAGAGCTACCCGGGAGCCGTGCTGAGTTTGCTTCTGGTTCGTTTGGACGGCGTCGGAGAGGACGATGATGCTGACAGTCGCCGGGGGCTTACTCTTCTAAGCACTCGGGCGTGTCAGCCCATTCGGTGGCCCCTTCGTGGATGAGAGGACGGACGCAGATGGTGGCTCGTTCCAGGTTACACGGACAAGGAGGACCTGGCATCTGATGGCCAGCATCCTGTCTCCAGGGCCTGCTGCTTCTCAGTGAGGCCTGGCTGTCCGGGTGGGGTAACGAAGCCCCCTGCAGAGGCCTTCCGCCCACTCGTCGTCCCTTCCTTCCCTCGGGACACGGGCTGCTCACTTCCCACCATCCAGGCTTTGTGCGGACGCTCGCTCTGGGATGGAAGGGGACGGGGAGGCACGGCGGGCCTGGAGGGCCGTGGGAGGCCTCGCCGACTTCTGGGAGGGGCTTCTGGATGCGAGAGTGAAGGTGGCCGGGGGCTGAGGGCATCGCAGCGGCCGGGCCGGCAGAGCAGAGTGGGCACAGGGGCAGGGTGGCCAACTGGCTTTGAGAATCGGTATGAGACTTGCCCGGCCACCTTCGTGTCCCGGGGGAAGGTCAGGCCGTTGCCCCGCCTGAAACTCCTCGTCGCGTCTGCTCTTTGCTGTGCGGCTCCCCTTCTCTGCGCCTTGCCTCAACAGCCAGCCCTGGTCCAGAGGTCTGTCCTGGGGCCACCGGAGGCTGCTGTCACCGCCCGTGAGCCGACGGTCCCCGACGGCGAAGGCCCGCTGTCCTGCAGACACGGCCACGTGGAAACCCACCTCTGTGTCTCGTGAGAACCTCGGCGAGCCTCCCCTGAGCGGCCTCCTGGCCGGGCCAGCTCGAGCCACCCTGTGAGGGACCGTCCCCAGGGGCCCCATGCTTGGCCCCTTCCCGCCTGTCACACAGATCTCCCCTGGGAGCACCTCATCAACCGTCACCTGCACACGGACCTCTTCGTCCAGGATGGCTTCTCCACAGCCGGCCTGGGAGCATCTGGGCACTCAGGAGCTGTCGGGAAGTAGTGGGCGGTTGGATGAAGGGATCAACAAGTGAACCAGCTGTTTCTGGGTGTGGAAAGAGCCAGCCGTGGGGTGGAGGACAGTCCCACCACGTGGCTACGGTGTGGCCTTCTGAACGTGGCCGGAGAGGTGAGCACACAGGACGTGCCCTGCGTGGAGGTTCTCCTGACCACCGTCCTGCCCGCGCCTCTCAAGTACCAGGACGAGGAGGGGCTTCTGGACGCGGTCAGGATTGGGAAGCACCGTGTCCTACGTTCCTCTTCAGATAGCCCCAAATGTCGAGACTTTGCATATAAAACTCGGATCAGGATTGCATTAAATATGCACGCTTTCAAAATCCAATTTCTCTGAAACCTATTTGGTCACAGAACCCTTTCTTCACTTAACACTCATTGATGGTCATCGTGAGTGACATTCTGTGTGACACGCCCAGCAAGAGCTTGTTTACAGACAGACTCACGGGGGAGGGACGTCGGGTTTGAGGGCTGGTGTGGGGTCGACTCACGAGGGGCCACGCCAGGGCCACTGCGGGGACGTTCAGAGCATTCGCTGTAGGTAAAGTCATTTTCAGCAAGAGAATGATGACAAATTTATTTTCCATTAAACAACTGAACTGTGTAATTGTTACAGATTATAATTTTTTTTCAACAGGACGGGGCATGGCTGGAAATTAAGCAGATTCTCTGAACAACCGAACCTAATGAATCCTGCAAAGGCTGAGCTGTAAGTAGGAAGGTCTGGAACCATAGCAGATTGCGTGTCAGCGAACGAACGGTATCGGGGTATCAATTATGCGATCGTGGGCGGACTGTGGGGCAGAGAAGTGACCAGGCCTCTGCGGCAACACGACGTCCCTCGGGAGCTCTTTGCACGGCCCCCTGCGGGCTGCGGCAGAGACGGGTGAGTGAACGTCCCGGGGCCCAGAGTCCTGCTGCTGGACCAGGCCTGGCCCCCAAGCCAGTGCCCTCCTGCGGGGGCGCCTTCTCCCGGTGCTAAGTGGGGAGAAAGTGCAGGCACGGGCCACTGCGTCCGAGGGCCGCTGCGACCGACCGCTGCGTCCCTGGCTCAGCGAGCCCCCACGTGCGAGCGCCCGGCCCCAGGCCCCCGGCAGCCCTGCGGGAAGACGCGGTGGTGAGTGACACAGGCCCCCACCCTGGAGAGTTCGCGGTCCGGCGGGGAGGCAGGTGTGCGAGGAACAGTAACCGCGGGACGGCTCTGCGAGTGCCTGGCGGCGGCGTGGGGAGGCACCCAGTCCTTGGCTCCAAGTGGACGAAGGTTGTGCCAACCCCGAATTGGCCGATGGCCCTGTTTGCTTCTTTTTCGCTCCTGACCGAGTCCCGCGACTTTTTGCCCCACGCTCACCATTCTCCCTCCAGGGTGCAGGACACGAAAGACAGAGGAACGAGTGTGAAGTGTGATGTCGCGTCTCTCCCAAGAGACCCTGCGGTCCTCAAAGGAGGGTCACACGCCTCCCAGTAAAAAGGTGAGTTAGGGAAATTCTGAGTTGGAGACGGGCACCTGGCCTCCTGGGTGGGTGGGAGGGGGATTCAGGGAGAGCTTCCTGGAGGTGGTGGCCAGGCAGGGGGTGAGGTCTAGGAACAGCTGGCCGGATGAGGGGCAGAGGCTGGGAGAAGGACTGTCCCACACGGTGGATGCACATGCCGGCAGCAGTGACCGTGGGACACAGAGAATGACCATCAGGGTGGCCGTGCGGCGAGAAGGTGCTCCAGGGGGGAGGGCAGGGTCAGCCCGTGGAGGGCTTGGTGGACCGTGATGAGAAGTGTACATTTTGCTCTGTAGGCAAAGGGTGTTTCTTAGAGAAGAAATCTGGCGTTGCCATTTGAGGATGAGCTAAGCAGGCAAGTTCAGACGTGGGCATTCCTCGGGTGGACAGAGTGGTCCGGGGGCAAGGACGCAGCGATGGGGCTGAGAGGCCGGGAGGACAGTGAGCTGGTGTCTCTGTGGCACCATCAGACCGACCGCGGGACCTGGCCCCTGAGACGCATTCCCTCCACCCCCCGCTTTCCTTGTCGTCTGACCACAAGTCCATGCACACATTCATGTTGCCCATGGGGCTTTGTCAGCCCTCTTCGAAGCCACCCCGTAGGGACAGGCGGGACCCGACCGTGGGTCTGCTCAGCTGCCACGCCCACAGTCTTTACCCTGCGTCCCGCTGTCCCCTCCCACGTCATAACATAGCCTGGTGTCTGCCTGTCACACAGCTCCCCCAGGACCCTTCAACACTCATTAAATGCGGGGTGACAAGGCGTGTGAGCCCACGAATGAGTGAGTCGATGAATTCGGGAAACAGCTCTGCTTCTTGGCAAAATTTCTAAGCCACCAGGGTGCCAAGACTGACATAACAGTAAAGGGCGCTGGCTGCGCGCAGAGCTGGCACTCAGGTCCCGGCAGCCCCACGGCGGTCCCGGGCGACGCCTGCTGAGGAGGGAGGCCGAGCGGCTCACCTGGTCAGGACGCGCCCGGCGGGACTTGGACCCAGGGCCCTGCCCCCGGGTCTGGTGGGCTCTTCCCAGAGCCGGGCTCGGCCCACGGCAGAGGCAAAGGCGAGACCGCCAGGGCGAGCACACCCCCGGCCGTGGGTGGCCCGGGGAGGGGCCTGCACCGGCAGGTTCCAGTTTCCAGGATGTTTTTCTGGGTTTGCCTGCGTCTGGGTACGTCCTCTGTGAGCATTCGGGCCGCTGGCCCCTGTGCAAAGTCAGATGGCCGCCCGGAAGCCCCTCCTCCAGGTTAGCTGGGGTCGTTTGCACCCCCCACCGCAAAGAGCCCTCACACCCGTGCTTTGATCTTACAGTTGCGGTTTTCAAGGCCCGCCCATCTCCCCAGCTTCCCTACGCCTCTTTTCCTGCGAGGTTTCCTGGCACAAAACCTGGATCCCCCAGCACAGAGCCCGGGCGTTTCCAGGGACATTCTCAGGAAAAGCTGCCGTATGATGAAGTAACGCTCGTGTCCCCTGGGCATCCTTGGGCCCGGAATTTACTTTGACATCACGCGGGCCTGTTTCAGGAAGAAGAAAGAGCTTCTGTAAGATAGGAAGACAATAGTTACCGAGGAAGAAGGGGGTTTGCAAAAGCCTGTGATGTTAAGCGCAGGGCCCTGACCTTGCCCTGCAAACCTGGGAGGGAGGTGGCTTGTTTTTCTGTCGTATGTGGGCTCTGTCCCACTGCCCTCGCAGGACCCTCGCCGCGTCCAGACCGAGAGGCCCGAGTGCGGGTCTCAGGAGCCCCGAACGCTGTGGCGGGACCCGGGCAGGTCCTGGTGGGAAGGGGGTCTGAGGTGCTTTGTGAGGACAAAGGAGAGGGTCTGTCGGGTTCAAGGGAGGACTTTGAAGGTTCAGGCTTAATCTTGAACGTGAACCAGCTCAGAGGTAGGAGCAGGAAGAGAGGAATCTGGGGAGGAAACTTCAAGGGAGAAGGTGCGTGGAAGGGCCCCGAGCTTTCGCAGCATGCCGGGCCAGGGGCCAGGGGAGGGCCGGGCTGGGATTACATCCCCACACAGGTGGGGTCAGACCAGCACGGGCCCCTCGTCCACACTGACGGTGATGCTTGCACATGGAAATAAACCCGATGAAAGAGTGATTTTCTTCCTGGCCGCACCCTCCCCGCCCCTCACCCCTGCAGCGGTAACCAGCCACCCCGACGGCTTAGCCGGCGGGGGCCCTGCTTCTCTGTTTCTCACACGCAGGCAGGCTCACCCTGCGGCCGCACAATCATACGGCCCGGCTCGTGTGCATCCGACGTCAAATCCCAGACCCTTTCTCGTCCACACGCCGTTTGGGGGCCCACGCTCTGGGTGCCCCTGCTCGGTCCCCAGATGGGCTTCAGGCTGCACTTCCACTCGTCGCCACCGGAGGCACTGTGTCGGCCACGGGTGTCACGAGGGGGTGTGACCTGTGGCCTGCCTGAGTCAGCCAGCGTGCGGGGCACCGACGCCTCGCGCTTGGGCCGCAACTGCCTCCATGGCCACGCCGCACGGGAGCTGTGCTGGCTGCCTCTAGGCATCAAGATTCTGCCTGGACGCCCGCTCCAGCTGTCACTTCCTGGCCGAGCGTCACTGAGCAGCTTTCCTCCTCCACCCCGTCCCCCGCTCCTCGGCCGCTCCCAACGAGAACACACAGAAAGTGCTTCGTGGTGAACCCGCTCCGGGCACAAAGGGGCGAATGTTTGCTGTTGACTGTCGTTGACGTAACGGGAATGCGGTCACTGTCCCCCAGGAGCCGCGGCCAGGAGGAAGCCTGCGGTTAAAAAGAAAAATGCCATGCGGTCTGATGAGTCAGCTGAAGACAGAAAGAGGAGCAGAGGCCCGGAGGCCGGGTGGGCCGGGAGGGGCGGGCTAGGCACAGGGCACTTGCACAGGCCTGCCCTCTGCCCCCATCACAGCCGGGGAGGGGGCAGCGGTCGGGGCCGGGTGACCGGAGTGTCCTCTCCAGCTCTCACTGCACACCTGCTGTGGGGCGTGCACCCTGAGGCCGTAAAAGGCCTAGATGCCATCGCAACGTTGGGGGCTTTCGTCCCGTTGGGGGCTGTGAGGGCTGCAGGGACCCTCTCCGACCGACACGTCTTCTCTTGCTCGTGTTGCTAAGACATCGAAGAACAAGAAAGGAGAAAGGGGAAAACAAAACACAAGGTGGGCGAGGGTCGTGGGTCTGGGCACGCACTGGGCACGACGGGAGCCGGGGACCTCGGGAGTCAGAGTGCGCTCCGGAGAGCGGGGGCTTTGCTCTTGCCTCCTGCTCTGCACTTGTCTGTGGCTCCCGCCGGACACCAGGCCCAGTCTTGCTCCTTCCCTGCTTGCTGCCAGCCGCGGGCCGAGTCCTGCCGGAACACAGTGGAAGTCAAGGACCGGCGTCCTGGGGACCCGCTCATGCCGGTGACCTTGCTGGCTCGTTACCGTTCTTTCCGACGGCAGAGGTACCCTCACGTGACCGTGACATCTGAAGCAGGGCTACAGAATAAGTAGACCAGATGTCTTTAGACCCATTTTACAGATTGGGAAAGTGAGATCGAAAGACACATAGTCTCGCGTGTTCTTCCCACTGAGAAAACGACACAGCCAGCACTCGGCTGATGCTTGACTTGAATTCCGTGGTTCCCCATGATTCCCCACTTAAAACAATTCTGCAAAGCATCATGTGCTACTTGACATTTCGTCGTATTAAACGCAGATCTGGCTGCTATCGTGGGGTGAACGCGTGTCTACTAGAGATCTATCAGAAGCTCCCATTATCTAGAAATAATGAGACATTTCCATCAACCTGTATTTGAGGCTGCCCTCTACTTGTAGGAGAAAGAGACACATCATGTGATCACGGACGTATCTTGAGTCCCACATCAGTCCGGTCCGGTGTCGGCTTCTGGGGTTAGGCGAACCCCGTTCTGCACTTCAGTGGCGGCCCCGGAGCAGAGACGGTCAAAACACAGGAGCAAATCCACGCAGGACGCTGTCAGTAGATGCACAGCTCCGTTGGTCCACAGCTATCGGTGTGCCGGGGAGAGACGATTTTTAAGCAAAAATGTGCAAAGTGATGATTCCACCGTGGCTTTCGTTCCTGTAAAATGGGCCCGTCTGGGCTCATTCAGACTTCAAGATGAGCAAAGGTTGTCTGGAAAGTGCTTCCTTTCCCACAATGTCAGAAAATAAGACAGAGCTTGGGACAACATGGGCCCACATGTAAACCCTTGAGCTTTGGTTATTTAAAAATAACGACCCTTAAATACACATTCATTTATGTCTGTTTTTTGGGGAGATTGTGCTGGACACTCAGACACGGAGCGGGGGGGAACTGGTCTAACATGGGCCTGTCGTCAGGGCAGTTAAACCCTGGGGGACAAAGGATGGTTTTACATAATAACGGCAACGACAGGATGTGATAGCAGGTGGCGATGTTATGATGCAGGACTCTGCAGGTGTTCCAAGGAAGCCCTCCGGGGCGGGACAGGCTCAGGGAAGGTGTGCTCAAGCAGCACGTTGGAAGATGCAGGGGCCAGTGCTAAGCAGTGGAGGCAGAGTGAGCAAGTGCAGAGTCTGTTGGTGCAGGCATGCGTGTGTGCGCGTGTGTATGCATGTGTGTGCACGAGTGTGTTCACTTGTGTGCACACGTGCAAATGTATGCAGATGTGTGCACAACTATGTACACGTGTACAGTGATGCACATGTGTGTACACACGCGTGTACGAACCGTGTACATGTGGACACATGTGTGTGCAAATGTGCATGCATGTGTGCAGGGGTGTGCACGTGTACATCCATATACATGCGCCGCACGTGTTAATGTGTGTAAAACATGCAAGTGTGTGCACGTACACATGCATTGTGCGTGCAAATGTGTGCATGTGCAAACGTGTGTGGCTGCACACCTGCACATGTGTGCAAACGCGTGCGTGTGTGCATCTGTGTGCAAATGTATGCATGTGCGACTATGCACATACATGTGTGTGCCCACGTGTGCGTGTGCACCTGCATCGTGGACGCACGTGTGTGCAGATGTGCATGTGCGAGGGTGCACACGCGTGTGAGAGGCGGTGGGGAAGGGTCTTTTGCCGCTCTCAGGGCTTGGCTGGAGTCAAACTCCTAGAGACACAGTAGAGTCTCCACAATCTGTGCCCCGCGGGGGCAGAGAGCGCGGGTGGGGGTGTGTTTATTTGCGCCTGTAGAGGGAGAGCGGGCGGAGCTGGGGAGCTGGGAGGAGAAACTGGGTCACGGAGGTTGGGCCAGGGCACCCCGTGTTAAAGCGCGAGCACGGGCTTTATTCCGCTCTCGGCGGGGAGCTGCTGGGAGGTTCTGAGCAACGAAGCAAACAGAACATAATTATGTTCTAAAGCCTGCCAGCCTCCTATGGCGATGCTTCCGTGGTTTCTCTCGAGGTCAGAGTCTGTGTCTCCTGTCCCTTCTGACCGAGGACAGGCCTTGTCCCCACCCGGGGCCTGCTGCCACCGGCACTGCTGCAGCCAACGCTCCTCTCCCTGTGGGTCCCCCATCTCCAGTTCTGCCCAGTTGGAGCCCTGATTAATGAGCACCGCTAATTAGAGCGCTGTATCCCCAGTGTTCTGGACGTGGCTGGAAGCCAAGCTTGGAGGAGTCAGATTCACTGTCAGAACTGACGGGGAGAACCGGGGCCGCCCCGAGGGAGGACCGCAGGCCCCCGCCTGCCGTCATCTGCCCCTTCCCGCCCGCCAGCCGCCTGCACACCCGCTGTGCCCGGGCCTGACGTTTCCCGTCCGCCCTCCTTGGCCTCTCCTTCCTTCATCCTTGCCGTGGTGCGAGGGCCAAGGCTTCTCTGCGCATGGACAGTGACGTGGGGGCAGGGCGGCCTGCAGAAAGACACAGGCTGTCATGGCCCCTGGTGACCCTGGTCCTCGGGAGCTCACCGTGGACTGTGGTTCTCAGCCTCGGCTGCTTGTTAGAGCCATCCAGAAAGCTTCCAGATCCCCATTATCCAGGCCACACTGAGAGCAGGTGAATTGGGGTCTCTGGGTGGGAAGCCAGGGCCCAGAACGGTGACCACAGCGCACGGGCAAAGCTGGGCTGCTGCCTGAGACAGGGGTCTGTGCCCATCCCTGCACACGTGTGTGGGAACGAGGCGGCCCCAGGGACCACCGGCGTCGGCCTGCCCTATCACCCCCAGAGCCACCTGCCCGTTTGCTGACATTTTAAGGGGCTCAGGCTTTCACCCTAACACCCTTCCTGGACACAGGAAATTCCCACCAGCACAAGAATTTTCTTCATTCCTTCACTCGTTGGTTCATTCATTCCACAAACATCCGTTTAGCACAGGCCGCCCGTCCTGTGCTGTGAGAGTTCAAACAACCAAAATGCTGGAGACATGTCCCCACAGACACGCGGGGAGGGGACAGATGCAGGGGCCTGTAACTCCGGCCCAAGAGGCTGTGCTGTGAAAGAGAACGTGAGGCCCAGGGCGGGGTGTGCGGTGAGGGAAGCAGTTACTGGGGACGGGAGGCCCGGCTGCTGCTTTGGAGCCAGACCTCCCACCCTGCCCGACAGAAGCAGGACCTGGCCATGCAGGCTGGCCGTGCAGGGGCGTGTGGGCCGGGACCCAGGTGTGGACGGGAGCAGGGCCGGAGCCGGGCTGAGGGACGTGTGGGCTGTGCCCAGAGTGCAGGCAAGTCTCACATCCTTGCGGAGGACGGTGTGACGCAGAGGTCGGGCACGCAGGACCCGTCCTGGGGTGGGGGAGGGCCTGGCTGCCAGCCGCTCACCCAGGAGGAGGAGCCCCACAGGCCAGGAGTGGTGTCCTGTGGGGGGAAACTGAGGCTCAGAAGAGCCCCTGATTTGTCTCGTCACAGCTGCGGCTGAGCCAGGGATCAGGGAATAGCCCAAGAAGAGGCACCCCCGATGCCAGGCAGACAGAAACCCCCCATCCAGAAGGACCTCTGACCCGGGAACCAAAAGAAAGTCATCTCAGCTACCTGCTGAGGCTCCCTGGGCTGGGACACAGCAGACCCTCCCAGCCGTGTCCCGGCTCAGCCCCCGGAGTCTGATGAGCAGAGTCGGCCATCTGGAGCCTTCGCTGCTTGACCTGTAAAACAGAAAGATGAAAACAAACAAATGTAGCTCCTCGGGTTATGTTACAGGCTGAGTGAAAAGGGTTAAGCCCAGACTGGCACACCGTAGGCACTCAATACATGCTGACTCATGGAGAGATACATTAGGCCGGCAGAGCACCAGCACTGCTGAGGAGCAGAAGGTTCTTGACGGCATCCCGTGTGTGGACGCTCTCGGGAGCCATTCTCCAGGCTTCTCAGGGTCTCAGCCCCGTGGGTGGGACTCAGTTCAAGCTCCACGTGCCTCCCCTGCTGGGAGAGGGGCTGGCGAGGCCCGGAGGACCGACCCTAGAACCCGGGCCCGAGGCCCACTTGGACACCACCCCCCGGACATGAACACTTGTCCCTCAGGAGCCCGGCCCGCGGCCAGGGTGGCCGTGAGCCGCACGCGCTCCGAGGGGGACTGAGGAAGGAGGGTGTCGCTGGGGTGCTTGTCACTGTCAGATGACACTCCTTTCCTGCAGCCTCTGGGCCGAGGCCATGAGTCCATGCAGCCTCGTTCTACCCCTCACCTTGGGGCCCTCCCTTCCCCCGTGCAGGTCACAGGGCGGGCACTTGACCTTGGGGCCGTCCCTTCCTCCGTGTGGGTCACAGGGTGGGCACTTGACCTTGGGGCCCTCCCTTCCTCTGTGCGGGTCACAGGGCGGGCACTTGACCTTGGGCCCTCCCCTTCCTCTGTGCAGGTCGCAGGGCGGGCACTTGACCTTGGGGCCCTCCCCTTCCTCTGTGCGGGTCACAGGGCG
>NW_026057579.1:38129613-38137026 GCF_023721935.1 Panthera uncia
CACTTGACCTTGGGGCCCTCCCCTTCCTCTGTGCGGGTCACAGGGCGGGCACTTGACCTTGGGGCCCTCCCTTCCTCTGTGCAGGTCACAAGGCGGGCACTTGACCTTGGGGCCCTCCCTTCCCCCCGTGCAGGTCACAGGGCGGGCACTTGACCTTGGGGCCCTCCCTTCCTCCGTGCAGGTCACAAGGGCAGTCGCCTGACCTCTGACTGCACAGTCGCCACCAGTCACAACTAACAATTTCCTCAAGTCTGGTCATTTTAACTGAGGGGGAAGGCTGGGCCCAGCGGCAGACCAGAAACCGCCAGTGGGACACCCCAGAGAGTGCCTGTAGTCCTGTCTGACGGGGGTTCTCTTTGCATAAAACAGGCTCCCACAGACTCCCACCGGGGCCTTGTCTCAGGACCGGGATGCGCTGGCGAATCCTTTCCCGGAATGGAAACTCGCTAGGAGGCAGGGGCCTGGGGCTCCTAGGCTCCAGCCCCTTTTGTCGGTGTGGGGCTGAGGCTCAGACGGGGGCGGCGTTGACCCGCAGCTGACAGAGCTCCAGGCCCGGCCCCTGCAGGACGAGCGTCGGCGGCCCCCGCGGGGGCTGGTGGGTCTGATAAATGAGCCGTGCCGCGGGGAGAAATGGGTTCATGTATCATGTCACTGGCTATCGGCATTCCCATTGCGGGGACAAAGACGGAGGAAGTCTCAGGGGCCCTTCTGGCTTCGACTGTCGGAGGGACCTGCCCACGTCCTGCCCGCTCCTCCTTCCCGGAAGCCCCCCTCAGCCGCAGGATCCAGGGCCTGTGGTCTGTGTGAGCACTTCCCCAGGACGCTCCGGGAGGGCCCTCCAGGAGGCTCACCACGTGACTCAGTAAGATGGGAGTTAGTGCCCCAGGGGCCCACGCCAGGGGGGCACAGCGTTCTGTCCGCAAGGATGTTCAGGGCAGGCGTTGGGGGCATGGGGCCCGGGCAGGGGTGCTCAGGGGAGCGGCCGCCGGCCCCACAATGCTAGGCTCAGAGCAAACCTGACTTCTCATACCACCTGGCAGGGGGAGCCTGGCCGCCACCCCATGGAGGCCGAGGGGCCCTCCACCCGCCGCATCGGCCCCTGCCACCGGGGGCTCTCGGAGGGGCTGCGTGTGGCCTGGCCCGGGGGTGCCGATCCCCCCGTGGTCCGGACAGCCCTTCCAGGTCTTGCCCGCGCCACAAACACTCCACAGCTACCATCCTCTGGACGCTGCACGTGGACAGAGCCCCCCTGGACCCACCCCTTCCCGTCCCGCCTCCCGGCTCCGCTCTGCTTCGCCAAAGTCCCCCGGCCTCTACAGCCTTCCGGGTGGATACTTGGGTCCAGCGTTTGAGGCTGGCCGCCTCCAGCCGGGAACCCCAGCTCCAGCTCTCAAGTCAGCCGGTTAACCATCCGTGGCGACGTTAACCTTTCCACGGCGGCGCTCCGTAATTATATTTAGCGTGCCTACTCTCCGTCGGGCAATATGCTGGCGGCTGAGACGCAGGGTGACGAAGGCACAATTGGTGCCCTCAGAGGCCGGGTGACGGACACGCGTGTGACGAGCACGTGGAGGGCGCTGCCGGTGGCCCTGCCCGGAGGTGCTGAGGAGCCACAGAGGGGCTCCGGTCCCGGACAAGAGCGTCCCGTGAGCTGACGGGTGCCTGAAGCGGACACAGAATAAGGGCAGGAGTGAGCTCTGTTCTCAGCGGGAAGGCTGGACGGTAGAAGCTGTGCGATGCCCACGAAGGACTGGACCGGGTCACCTGCAGGCTGGGGCGCTGGCCGGCCGTGGCGGGGACAGAGCTGAGGGAAGGAGCGCGTGTTCAAGGCCCCAGGGCGTTATGGGGTCCCCACCGATGAAGAGATCGCTTCTGATTCATCTGCAGGGTCCTACTGGGGCCGCCTTCAAATCAAGGTCAACATGCTGTGTTCAAGGACACGTGAGTCACCACACTGGTCAGTGTCACCATCATCACCAAGATGGCCTGTTGCAACTGCGTCCCCGTGGATCTCCCTGCTTCAACTTTACACACTCGGTGTTGTCTCCACCAGCGCTCAGGGGGACCCTAGAAACAAAGGTAGACCTGTCACTCCTCTGTCGGATGCCTTCCAAGGGCCCGTGTGTTACTCAGTGAACACAAAATAAGTCCTCAGGCCCAGAGTCCTGCCCAGTGTGGACCCTCCACTGCCAGACCTCATCTACGCCTCTTCTGGTCTTTCTTCCAGCAAGGACAGTCGCCTGCTGTCCTTGAACGCATCTGGTTACTCCCACGGGGACTGGCTCTCCAGCAAGGACGGTCACCTTCTGTCCTTGAACATATCTGGTTACTCCCATGGGGCCTGCTTTCCAGCAAGAACAGTCACCTGCTGTCCTTGAACACAGCAGGTCACAACTCCCATGGGGCCTCTGCGTTGGACCCGCAGATGTTGTGACCTGCCCCTTCCCCCCTCCCAGACTCGGAGTAGCCGACGCCTTCCCTGTCTTGCAGCTCGCCCGTGGGAGTCCCGCCACCCCCGCTGGCTTGACTTCCTCCACAGAACCCAGAACCTTCTGTGGCCGAGCGGCTGTGAGTGTTCCCGCCTCCCGGTGTTCACGTCCGGGCCTGACGCCCGCTCTGGTTGCGGGCAGGACCTGCGCTTGCTTCCACGTGCAGAATGCGCCGGAGGTGCTGGCTGGCTGCTCTGTCATCACCACACCTTACAGCACGTAAGACTGTACAAGTCACTTCAGTGTCCTGCCTTCCACTGTTTGCTTGGAATAACCAAGTCGTGTGGAAACAGAAGGAAAAGCTGCCAGAGCGTGAGCGAGAGAGAGGTTGGGGATTTCTCCCCAGTTGGGCTTCCGGATGAGAACACGGCCTGGCCCCCGCCAGAGTGAGCCGGACGGCAGACCCCGCTCAGCTACGCCCCGACTCCTGGCCGCGGAAACCGCCGGGCAGTGCGTTGTCCCAAGCCCCCGCGTGTGGCACCACAGAGCCAGCATACCTAACATTTATCGTGTGTGTCCTCCCCACAGGGTGGGCCGCAGACGCTGGGGGGCTTCTGTCCCTGGGCTCGCCTGTCCCTCCCGGCCCTACCCGCAGACGCGGCTCTGGGAATGTCTGCTGAGTGAAGCGGCACGTCGTTGCTTGTGTGCGGACGAGGCGTGGGCAAGCGGAGGCAGTTTGATCCTTGAAGTACAGGATGTTTCTGCTCTGCAGGCAGAGAGGCGACTTCTCACGTGACTTGGTTTTTCTGTAATCTCACTGAAAAGCATCTTCCTTCCTCAGTTAGAGCGGAGTGGGGTAGCTGCAGGGGAGCTGGCCCAACTTTAGAGGTGAGGGAAGGACCCGTCCGGGGTCATGCAGCCAGTACGTGAGGTAGTGAGTATCCCACGTGGAAGACGGAACGAGACAGAGACCGCGGGCCGCCCACGTCCCCAAAGGAAAATCAAATCAGCTACATTTCCCCTTGTTCTCCAACCAAACATCCACCTTCTCTACTTGATGACATTTGATACTTTATTTTACAGCAAGTAAGCCTGTGGACATATTACAAATACAATTTTGAGCCGCATGTTGAAATTATACGGGCTGAGCTGGCTTAATATTTAATGGTCTATGTCTAATCAGATCACAGCTTCGGTCCACAGTTCAAGGGGTACCGCCTTTCAGGCAACGCGTTCACCACGAGTTGTTTTCTAGGTATTTCCATAGACGTTTGGTGCAGTGTTAGCATCTGAAATAAGCTTCTGTGTTGTCAGAGGAGGAGTTAGCCACACACAGGCTTGGTCTTCGTTCTTGTCCGTTCCTATTATCCTGGAGAGAAGACGCTTATGTTCGCTTTTCGTCAGGTAATTTGGGAAAATTGCCCTTAATGTACAGTCCTTTCTCTCGCTTCCCCCAAGATGTATAGTGTTTGCTACCGATGACAGGGCTGGATTTAAGATGTCGCCCAGATTCTGGCATCTATATGGACCTGTGCAGGCCTGTGACCTGTTCCCACTCTCTTCCTGAGCCTGCAGGACAGCGAGCTAAGATGTGCATATTGAGTGCGTCCCTGGTGCAGGTGCCCTGCCTGGGGGACCCCTGCTGGGATCCGGGACACAGGCCGTCAGGGAGGCCGATGGGCATTGGCGCAGACCTGGCCCCTGGCCTTGGGCCCTCAGGTGCTGCCCGGCCCCGCGGCCTTCTCTCCTCCCCTGGCCTCGTGCTCTCCTTCTAGCCCCAGCTTCATGGGACTCACCCCGGTGGCATTTTGTACCTTTGGGCCTGACGTATCTCTGCACGGGCTCTGGGCACGTGTCCCCGTTCGTCCAACCTGGCCCTGATCTAACGCCCGAGCCCGCTCACGTCCTCACACACGAGACCTGATGGCAGCCCGTCCCTTACACGTGCTCTGTTCCATTCGATCCAAAGTGTCGTGGGGGCGGTGCTACGGTTGGGGTTCGTTCAGCGGACCTCACACCCCTTTCTCTTTAGGCAACAGGGTGCTGACCACAGATGGTTGCTTGATCTACATCCGTGAACCACCGTGCTTGTATCCTTGGTGACAGTGGCTCTCCAGCTGGGCTCAGGGCCCGGCCACGGCTAATTACAAGTCTTGTGGGACTGATACATGGAGACCAAGAGGGGGAAAGTGCTATTTTCCACTGGGGTCTCTGAGTGTGGAGAAGCGGGCAGCTCGCTGGTGGTGGAGGCAGAGGGGGCTGTGGTGACAGCAAGGGGACTCGCCAGTCGCCTGGGGCATTTTGTCCCACATTCTGCACTTTCGCGGGCCATGCTGGTGGCCCTCGGTTGTAGAAAACACTACGCACTGCTCTTCTGGCATACTTTGGTGCAGGTGCCTGCTGCCCGTGACTGAAAGTGTCCTAGGGCACCATTGTCCCCGTGTCGCAGTGAGGCTCTCCAGCATGCTGAAGCCACGTAGCTATCATGAAATAGGCACGTGCTTCTCCTCTGACTCCCAAACCAGGCGCTTCCCACGAAGAGTGGCCCGTCCTTCCCCTGTGGTCCAGTCCACAAGGAGGAAGAGAGGAATCGCCCAGAGGAGCCCGGGCAGGGGACTCTGTTCCTAGACGTGTCCCTGTCCTCCAGCAGCTACTGCCTGTGGGAGGGGGGCCAGCAGCAGTGGGGTGATCGCTGTGCACTTGTCATGAGGAGGCTGTGAAGGAAGACCCGGGAGGGGGCCTGTTACCCTTTCCTTGTCATCCCTACTGGGGATGTGGGTCCCTGGAGGGTCCTGGAGGGACTTTTAAGATGACAAGCCAGGGGCGCCTGGGTGGCGCAGTCGGTTAAGCGTCCGACTTCGGCCAGGTCACGATCTCGCGGTCCGTGAGTTCGAGCCCCGCGTCGGGCTCTGGGCTGATGGCTCGGAGCCTGGAGCCTGTTTCTGATTCTGTGTCTCCCTCTCTCTCTGCCCCTCCCCCGTTCATGCTCTGTCTCTCTCTGTCCCAAAAATAAATAAAAAACGTTGAAAAAAAAAAAAAAAGAATAAGATGACAAGCCAGAGATGCCTGGGGAAGGGGGCGTGGGGTCTTCTGGATCCTTTGGCTCTGCACGTACCCTCCCTTCTGGAAGCTAAGAGGCAGCTCTGGCCATGGCCAGAAAATCCTCGCAGCTGGCATGAATTCAGCTGGCCGGACCCCAGCGCCCCCTCCCTGCCCCAGCGCTCTGAAGGTGGCTTCAGTTAGAACGGGGGCGGGGCTGCTCTGGACTCCGCCCCCCAGCTCTGAGGGACTGTGGTCCAAGCTGCTGTGGCTGCCTCCGGATTTAGGGTTGCGTGGAGCCATACCCCAGCTTCCCTCCAGCGTTCTGCACCGGTTAGCAGTCACCCAGCACTTGCTTTTACAACTTTTTATTTTGAAATCCGTTTGATAGTCACCAGACACTGTAAAAATCAGGCCAAGGTTCCTGTGGGCCCCGCACCCAGCTTCGACCGTGCTGATATCTAACCACAGGACGTTGTCGAGAGCAGGAAATTGATGCTGGCACGGGATGATTAACTCAGGTACGGGCATCGCCAGCAAGGACTCTCAATCACTTTTATGGGGAAATATATTCCTCACCGCTCTCCCAGGTCAGTGTTTGCCAAAGTGTGGGAATGCGGCCCGGCCGTCAGCAGGACGATTTCAGGCGGTGAGAGACGCTCGCCTGAAATGATATCGAAGCCACGGCAGAAGGGAAAGCCCTTCTAGTTTCCCCGGGCTCTGTGATTTGGCAGAGTCTCGCCTGGGGTCTGCGCGGTCTCGAACGCCCCTCTGACACCTGCCATCTTCCCGTTTTAACCAAAGATGGACTTGCTGGCTTCGGGCTCGGTCCTTTGGTAGCGGGACTCTGGCCAGAAACGGTGATACTGTTTTGGCTTTATCAGATTCCTTTCTACATCGGGCAAGAGGCACCAGTTTTGTATTTATGATAATGACATAAAGTTTCTTTTATGATTTTTACGTTGAAGGGGAGCTGATTTAAAGCAGACGTACTAACCGACTAATGGTCCTGGAGCCCTGAGCCGTGCTAGGCAGGGAAGGGGCCGCACTCAGCTGACACTTGGGGTACTTTGCCCCGGTTTGGGCGAACTTGTTCCCTGTTCCTTTTGTTGAGGGGACCAAGGTGCTGTTCCTGGAGGTGGGTGACCCTGAACCCGCAGGTCCCTGCTGGGAACGCTCTCAGCTCCTACCCAGCCTGGTCAAGGACACGCCACCTTCCCGGGCAGCCCATGTCCAGAGATCCCACCGCCTGGGGTTGTGAAGACCAGGACCCCTGCCCTCCCCCAACTCAGGACAAACCCCAGCTTCAGCGCTCCCCTTGGGGTCGTGCAGGCTGTAGGCAGGATGCAGTGGACAGGGGCAGCCTAGGACAGAGTCGCAGGAGCCGCGAGCTCCCTGCAGGTCTCAGCCCCACCCTGGCTGGCTTGCTGTGCGAGCAAAGGTTCACGCTTCGGAGAACCTTGAGCGCCCAGACCCTCCTGAGCCCCTGGGCCTGATGACGGGCCCTTCCTCTCTGGGGAGGGCCAGCGACTCCGCCCTGGCTTGGAGGTGATGCAGAGGCCTCTCCCCCGACAACACGTGCCCAGGGTCTGCCCCAGGGCACCTCCTGGCCACCTGGCTGGCACTAGGTCAGGTACCACTGAAGCAAAAATGCAGGCCAGCTGAAGATGTGCTGGCTGATGGGGAGGACAGGGGACAGGCTGGCTCATGGGGAGGACAGGGGACAGGCTGGCTGGCTCACAGGGAGGACTGGGGACAGGCTGGCTGGATCACAGAGATGACTGGGGACAGGCTTGTTCACAGGGAGGACAGGGGACAGGCTGGCTCACAGGGAAGACAGGGGACAAGCTGGCTCACAGGGAAGACAGGGGACAAGCTGGCTCACGGGGAGGACAGGGGACGGGCTGGCTGGCTCACGGGGAGGACAGGGGACAGGCTGGCTCAC
>NW_026057579.1:38137036-38205200 GCF_023721935.1 Panthera uncia
GACGGGCTGGCTGGCTCACGGGGAGGACAGGGGACAGGCTGGCTCACGGGGAGGACAGGGGACAGGCTGGCTCACGGGGAGGACAGGGGACAGGCTGGCTTAAGGGGAGGACAGGGGACAGGCTGGCTGGATCATGGGGAGGAATGGGGACAGGATGGCTGGCTCATGGGAGGGACTGGGGACAGGCTGGCTCATAGGGAGGACAGGGGACAGGCTGGCTGCCTCACGAGGAAGACTGAGGACAGGTTGGCTGGCTCACAGGGAGGACTTGGGACAGGCTGGCTCACGGGGAAGACTGGGGACAGGCTGGCTCATGGGAAGGACTGGGGACAAGCTGGCTCACGGGGAGGACTAGGGACAGGCTGGCTCACAGGGAGGACAGGAGATAGGCTGGCTCACAGGGAGGACTTGGGACAGGCTGGCTGGCTCACGGGGAGGACTGGGGACAGGCTGGCTCACGGGGAGGACAGGGGACAGGCTGGCTTAAGGGGAGGACAGGGGACAGGCTGGCTGGATCATGGGGAGGATTGGGGACAGGATGGCTGGCTCATGGGAGGGACTGGGGACAGGCTGGCTCATAGGGAGGACAGGGGACAGGCTGGCTGCCTCACGAGGAGGACTGAGGACAGGTTGGCTGGCTCACAGGGAGGACTTGGGACAGGCTGGCTCATGGGGAGGACTGGGGACAGGCTGGCTGGCTCATGGGGAAGACTGAGGACAGGTTGGCTCACGGGGAGGACTGGGGACAGGCTGGCTCACGGGGAGGACAGGAGGACTAAGGCTGCGAGGCTGAACCCAGAGAGCTGTGGTCTGCAGGAGGCCCCCAAGATGCACCTGTCAGCGCAGCCAGAGGGTCCCGCTGCCCTGGAGATGCTCGGTGTGAACCTGCCCCGTGGGCCAGGGAAGGCGTGGGTGGGCTGCTCCAGGGACCGCTGTCAGCGGCTGGTGGACCCAGCGCACCTGACGAGTGGCACCGTGGAACCGGCAGCCGGGGAGCCTCACGCCGGGCTACCGATGGAGGTGACCAGAGAACATGGTGTCCCCAGGGGCGAGATAGGCGGGTGGGCGGCAAGGCCCGTGGAACTGACGAATCACCCACACGAGCTCTACACGATCATGAGATACAAAAAAGCGTACGTAAAAACTTTTTAATTTCGTTTATTAATTTTGAGAGAGAGAGAGAGAGAGGGAGACAGAATCCCAAGCAGCCTCCACGCTGACAGAACAGAGCCGGACGTGGGGCCCGAACTCATGAACCCGGGAGATCATGACCTGAGCCTGAACCAAAAGTCAGACACTTAACCGACTGAGCCACCCAGGCACCCCAAAATGATGCTTTTTAAGTCATGAAGTTTGCGGGTGATTTGTTATGCAGCAGTAGACAGGGAGCGACTGACTCAGTTCCCCCTGAGCGAAGGCACTGGGGCTCTTGGTCCCCCTCCCTCTGGCAGAACTCACGCCTCTTCAGAGAGCGAATGGGGGCTTGGCGGGATCCGGATGAGTCACCACGGGAGCCCGAGGGGCCTACGGTCACCCTCCGCCTGCCGCATCGCGTGCCCGCCAAGGCTGCTGCTGCCGGGAGTCAGGGGCACCCCATCATCTCCGTTGCTCCTGGCACCTGGCTTGGCGTTTTGCCCACTGCAGGGACTCGTGACTGTGGTGACATGATGACAACAGTGAACCCAAGTGCCTGCTGGGAGGGAGTGGCTCTGTGCCATGCCGCAGCACGGGGGGACACGGCGCATCAGGATGTTGGCGGACCCTGGAGAGTCCACGGAAACGGGGCAGGAGCCAGGCAGTGGGGGTGGAGGGCGCCCGGGGGCCTCAGTCCAGGGCAGGGGGTCCCGAGGGCTTGGGAAGGTTGGGGGCGCAGTGACCAGAGGAGCAGGACGGGGAGAAGAGGTGGTGTTGCGGTGAAACAACACAGGGAACCGGGTTCCTAGAGGGCGAAAACACGGTGGGGATGCGCCCCCGGGACACGTGCGGACCTGTCGGTGGCTCATGGGACGGGGTCCCCTGCAGCCGGCATGGGCATGGCATTGTGGAAACCGGGGCTCAGGTGTCGCCCTTGCGCGTGCGCTGAGCCCGCTTCCTCGGCCTTGGGGCCGCGACAAGGCGCAGATCTGGAGTTGGAGGAAAACCGTCTCGTCGTGAAGGTGCTGGTGGAGCCTGTGCTTGGAGGCTGACGGGCGGAAGGAAAGGCTCCGTTTTCCCGCAAAACCAAAATAAATTCCGCTCTATTTTTTTAAACCTGTAATTTCAGGTCAGTTTCAAGTTTACAGAGAGACTGAGCGCGAAGTTCAGGGATTCGCACACACAGTCCCCGCCCCCCTCAGTTCCCCTGTCGTCTGCCTCCTGGTGCGTGTGGTGACCTTCTCACAGCCCGAGTGACGTGGTGCGTTATCACTAAGTCCCCGCTTCACCCTCGGGCTCTGCCTTGTACGCTGGTGGGTTTGGGCAAACGCGCGGGGGCACGTAGCACCGTCACGGGGCCGCACGGACCGTGTCCACTGCTCTGAACATCCACGTGCCACACCTGTTCATCCCTCCCCCGCAGCCGCTGGCGACCTCTCACCTGCTGTCTCCATAGCTTTACCGTTTCCAGGATGTCGTGTGGTCGGGCTCACGCCGTGTGTGGCCTTCTCAGAGTGGCTTCTTTCCCTGGACGATGTGTATTTAAGGTTCCTCCACGTCTTTTCCTTGCCCCAGGTGATTTTATCAGTGAGCATGTTACCAAGGCCTCGTGTTTTAGGAGCTGACGCCTAAGTTATTGTGTTGGGGCAGGGCCTCGTCAGCCCCGTTCCCGGGAAGGAGCGGGAGTCCCTGACCCTCGCACGCGCCTGGCGGTCCCCTATCCCGGACCTCCCGCCCCTCCATCCTGCGCCCTCTTCCCAGCTGCTTCTGTCCGCTGGCTCTCGGCAGGTGATGGGTGTCTGCAGCCCTCAGGGCACCCGCATGCGCCCCGATGCCCAGCTGCAGCCGCCTGGCTCACCGCTCCCTCGAAAGGGCAGCCCGGACCTGGAGCGATCGAGGAGCACCCGGGGGACTGGTTCTGTGCATTGTAGTTAGGAGAGTCCAGAAGATTTCCTGTTTCTATGGTGACATTTTCCGGGTGAACAGGACGTGTCGGTGGATGCTTTTCCTCAGGTAGATTCTTGTGTCTCCGTGTCGAGCCTCCCCTCTCTTTGCTTGTCTTCTCCGCAGGCGTCCCTTCTTTGCTGTGTCACCGAATCAATCTGCCGCCTCCTAGAGACCTTGCTCACGACGCCTCCCCCGCGGACGTGCGGGGGTTCGCGGCCCACTGTTAGTTTGAATCTCTGAGCGCGTTTCCTCTTAAGGACTATTAAATGGGTTGCATAGCGTGTCCTCTGGAATCTGATGATGTTTACATGAGACGATGTCTGCAGAGCTGAGCTGTGGGCCTGGACAGTCTGTTCCCTTCACGCCTCCCTTACCCCACGAGGCCGACTTAGTTGACCACAGGGGTGCCCGCGTGTGGCTGGCAACTCAGGCCACGTAAAGGTGGCTAACTGTTCGACGTCCACCCTGAAGATGCCGCCCAACCCCCCCCCCCACACACACCAGCACATACATACTCACACACGAAACACGCACACAGTAACACACACATAATAACACACACGCAAACACACAAAACACACAACACGTATTCACACACACACACATAAATACAAAAACGCACAAAACGCACCATAACACACACACACTCGCTGATAAAGGACCACAGTGTCACAAGCCGATTCCGTCCCCAGGAGGCAGAGCTGCCCAAGCCCCGTGCGGCTTCAGGACGAGGAATCCCCGGACTCACAGACGTTCAGCAGGAAGGGGACCCATGTGCTGTCCTGGCTGGCGTCCAAGGTGCAGGATCAGAGGCCTGAGTTTGGAGTGGCTTCCAGGACCCGAGTGGGGCCGGAGGCCGTGTGGCCTCGGGGTCGCTAAACCCTCTGCCTGGCAGAGTCAGACCCTGGGTCGCAAGCCCAGGCTCCTGCCCGCAGTGAACGCCTCGCCGAAACTGCGATGAGCGGGTGGTCGGGAGGCTCAGGGTCCTCGGTGCAGCTCGAGGACGCTGGTGTCACGTCCTGGGAACGCCCCACCCGCAAGCCAGGTGGTGCCCGTGTGCCAGGGACAGTGAGCCCCATCCGTCTTCATCACGGCCTTCTGGGGGCAGTGGTGTCCCCTCCCCCCAGGCAGAGACACCCCCCCCCCCCCCCCCCCCCCCCCCCCCCCACCGCAGAGCTCAGCAGACAAGGCCGGGGAGGATGGTGGGGATATTGTG
Organism: Panthera uncia; assembly: GCF_023721935.1. Lineage (NCBI taxonomy): Eukaryota > Metazoa > Chordata > Mammalia > Carnivora > Felidae > Panthera > Panthera uncia. The sequence goes on from NW_026057579.1 coordinate 38,141,334, forward strand.
GCAACGGCTGGCTTCATGTGTGCCCTGCAGAGTGGCAGCGGGGGGCCACCGAGACCTGGGCTCCGGGCCGTCAGCCTCCCCCTGGTGACGGCACGCCGCTCTCCCCGAGTCTCCCCGTGGCTTGCTCTGCACCCCAGCTGGGTGCTCACGGCTGGGTGTGGGCCCCCCTGCCTCACCTCGTGCTCCTGTCAGGGCGTCCCCCGCTGCCCCAGCCCCTGAGCCGGGAAGGGGGGGGGGTGGCACCTGCAGGGAGGCGGGGCTCTGGCTGATCTGGGGGACACTGGCTGTCCCTGCACGACTCACCCGAGGAGGAAGCTTTGCACGGCGGTCCTGCCTGCGGCTGAGCAGACCCCGCATTGGCGGACCTCAGCTAACTGGGCTGCGCCCCCGCACGGGGGTTTCGGCTGAAGTGGCGGGTGCTGTCATCCGTGGCAAGGGCAGTGCGGCCGCCGAGACACAGTCGGGGGTCCCAGGTGCGCCTGGCACAGTGACAAAGGCTCCAGCCCCTTCCCTCACCGGGGCTGCGTGCCAGGCCCTCTGTGCATTGCCCGACCCCTCCCCACAGAAACCCCGCCAGTCGTTCCCTCTTGCAAACGAGCAGATGGGGACTGAGAGGCTGACCGGTGTCACTGGGCTGGGACGTCCCACGGCCCCGGCTGCCTCCAGGACCAGCGTGGACGGAGGCCCCATCGTGGGGCAGCTCGGACACCTGTTCTTGCCCTGGCTCCTCACCCAGGGGTGACTTCTGTCCCCTCCTCCTGAGATGAGGCTCCCCGTGGATTCGCCGGGGCCTCTCACGCCCACCTGTGACTCTCTGGAAGGCGCCATCCTCCGGGCTGAATGAATACTCGTTGTAAGTATGACAACTGGGCACGCATTGCGTATCTTGTGCGTGTGAGGTCCTTTCTCGGTGCCTGGGTCGTAGGTTCTAGTTTATTCCTCACGACGCCTTTCACACACACACACACACACACACACACACGCCTGCCCCTGTCTTAAGATGAGGGTGTTGTGCTCTTGAGAGGCTTGGTGATTCACCGAATGTCAAAGCTAGTGAAAGGCAGAGTCACATCCAAAACATTTGTTTCACTGAAAAATCTGAGGCAATTTTGGTCAGCTTATTTATTCGCCGATTCTTCCGAGAAGTCCGTGCTGTGCCCTGGGGGAGAGAGTGTGCGGCCCGCACGTCCGTGCTGGAGGCTCCAGGGCCTCCTTTCACACGGACACACACTCATCGGTTATGGCACCAGCAGCCGCAGACACAACAGCCGGTCTGGGGAGAATCAGGCCGAGCAGCGCTGGGCAGAGCCGCCCTGGTGACACCACGAGGGCTCCCCTCTTTGACTGGTCATCTTACCCCTCCCTGACCCCCTTTGGTGAGTCCCCAGGAGGCGTGGCTCTAGTTCGCTCCTGCAGAAACGGCTCACTCTAGCACCGAGGCCGGAGGTATGTAGGGACGCAGGAGGTGAGGAAAGAGCTCCGTGGTCAGAGCTGGGACGGCGGGAGCCACAGAATGACAGAGCGGTATTGGATCGCGACCGCAAGCACAGAGCATCTTCCCGCCGGCTCATAAGGGTCTCCACGCCACGATGAGCGAGCGCGAGGCGGGGGACAGAGAGTCTCTCGTGCCGGGGAATCCAGGTCGAGGCAGACAGTCCGCCGTGGAGGAGGGCAGCAGGTGTGTCCTAAGAGGACGGGCCGCAAAGCGAGGACAGGGTGACTTCACACTGGGGACGGCTGACCCTCACCTCAGCCAGGTGGCCAGGCCCACCCTAAGGGGTTTGTCACGCTGGCTGTGGGTGCCCCGGACAGATGGGAAGGAAGAGCCGCTTTCCAGTCTGATCGTGAGACAAACATCAGACAAATCCGCACTGCGGGAAATGTTACAAAAACACCTGACCGGTACCCTCCAACACATTAGGGCCGCCAGTGACAGGAACAGGGGGGTTCTGAGAAACTGCCGCCATCCGGGGAGCCTCGGGCGCCAGGACAGACGCTGTGGAATCCGAGACGGGGACTGAGAACGAGAAACCAAGGAAATACGAGGGAGCCTATTGCATACGATACCGTATCAATATCGGCCCATTAACTGTGACAAGTGTCCTACAGTGCTCTGAGAGGGCCGTACAGGGCACAACGTGGGGGTCAGGGCCCTGGGAACGTCCTGTACCTTCTTCACAACGTTTCAGTAAAACTGGAACTATTTTAAAAGATTCCTTCTAAAGTTTATTTACTTTTGAGAGAGAGAGAGAGAGACAGAGCATGAGCAAGGGAGGGGCAGAGAGAGAGGGAGACAGAATCCGAAGCGGGCTCCAGGCTCCGAGCCGTCAGCACAGAGCCCGACGCGGGGCTCGAACTCACAAGCCACGATATCATGACCCGAGCCGAAGTCGGACGCTCCACCGACTGAGCCACCCAGGCGCCCCTCAGCGTGTGTCTTGATAGAATCTACTTCTAGTTCTCTTGAAGTCGTAAGAGGAATAGGACCCACGATAGAGTCAAATAAGAGGAAATGTGTGAGATGTGCGGTTAGACGGTGCAGAGGGGAGCGTCCACGAAGCGAGTTGGGGAGTGAGCGGTGTGGATGCTCACGTGCCCTGCGGACCCAGTCGTCACTCCCCGCAGGAAACTCCCCAGCGCCCTGAGGAGCTGTGGACGCGGGGGGACAGCAGTCCCGTGGTCCAAAGGGAGGGTTCGGGGGTCGTCTGTGCGAGCCCCCTGGCCCGGCGCTCACTCCACCCGCGGGGTCAGCATCTCGCAGCGGCTTCCGAGACCGAGGAACATGACAAAGGCCACCTGCAACCCCTAGCTGGCATCGATGGGCTTTTCTCTGGGCCAGGAACAGCCTCGGGAACGGGGACGGGAGGAGCCGGACAGTAGAAAGGTGAGAGAGGGATGAAGGCACAGACGAGGGGGAAGGCGCGTTCTTTCTTCCAGAGCGGCAGCTCTCGGCCCCGGAATCCAGACACCCAGACCTTCTAGCCGTCAGGCAAGACCCCCGCTGCAGTGCAGAAGGGCCGGAGGCCTCACGGCCACACGCTGTTTGTGTTCACCTGTCGCTGTCCAGTCCACACTGCCAGAGGCCACTCCTCGCTGCATCCTGAGCCGTGTAACCGGGGCTCCTCGACCACTGCGGAGCCGTGAGCCATTTAGGGAGCTGTGAGGTCAGCCCCCTGATGCAGTAGGATTTCTTCAGAGACGCTGGCGCCAGAGGAGGACAGAGATATTCCGCCCCCCTTCCCGCCCCTCTGTGCCCAGGAGAGCTCCAGCTGAGAACATTCCAGCCTCGGTTCTACTGCGGGTGCTGCGACTGCCACCATCAGGCAGATTCCTCTCGAGTCTCGCCACCGGGCCCAGCCGGCTCCCCGACCACAGTCTGTGTTTCACCACCTCCTCTTATCCCGCGTGCTCCAGAGGCCGAGCTGACTCCGTTCGTCCCAAGCGCATGTCCCTTGGTCCTTCCGTTGCCACCCACGGCAGAGTGGCCTCGGGGAGCCTTGCAGGTACGAAGAGAACGTTCCCGTGGGCGGGGCCTTCTTCCAGACAGTCGGGGAGGCGGGCAGAAGGGAGCCCACACCGCCGGAGTGCCCGCCTGTGATGGGCTTTGCTGATGCTCATCAGACCCTGAGAAAGAGCGGGCTCATTGCCCCTTGGAGGAGAAACCGAGGCTCGCTGGGACTAGCCTCCACCAACATCCACACAGTGAAGGGCCCGGGGATGCCAGTTCCACCATCATCGACATCGTCTACACTGGTGTATCTCCAGTGGTGTTGGTGCGGTGGGGATATCGGATCCGTACGCCCCGGCGTACTCGCTTTGGGTGGAACCCTCGAGGAAAGAAGTCGTGCCAAACTTTCTCCAAGGAGAACTGATGTAGGAGGGCAGAGAAAAGAGTAGTGGGCAAGCCGCCGATGGAAATAAGAACAGGGTTCATTGTCTGTTGTGCTAAGAGGGGTCCTCCCCTTTTAATTCACCCAATAATAGCAAAAATATCTGCTGAGCTTTTATCAGACGTCAGCGGTTGTCTTAGGATCTGGGGACTCTTCCCTCATTGGGCCAGTATTCTCGGGGGGAGACGGACATTGAACACGCAATTATGGTCAGTGTGTGAGTGGCACTGAGGCCGGGTCTGGAAAAGGGATTCCTACCTTGCCTGCTAAGGAGGAATAGCAGGGGTTGACCTGTGAGAAGGGCTGGGGTTTGGGTGGGGTGCGGCCCAGAAGGGACAGGCACGCACAGAAATGTGTACCAAGGCTCCGAGCGGGAAGGAGAGAGACAAGGTGGGCGGCAGGCGGACAAGTCGGGGAGCAGAGGCAGGACCTGAGGGCGCCGACGGCAGACCCGTCCCCGACGCCCCACCCTTCCCGGCAGCCACAGCCTTCCCCCTTGTGACTTTGTGGAGCTGGAACCCCGCTCCTGTGCCCCCGTGCCCCTGAATCCGCGCTGGCCTTGTGCTGAGTGCGACAATAGCCATTCTGAACCTACATCTCAACAGGCCGGTGAGATTTTCCTGTCTCTCTGCCCTCCTCCACTCCACCCCAGCCCTGTGGTGGAGGCCAGGCAGAGGCCCATGCATACAAGCCACAGCCATCCTAGACCAGCCCGCCCCCGTGTGACGCCCCGGCTGACACAGATTCGGGTGTGAGCGCAGCCGGGATCGGCCGAGCCTAGGCCCCCTGAGAAGACCCACGCGGCTACTCAGACTCACTGTCCGTGTAGACTGTGAATTTTGGAGTGGGCTTTTCGGCCGCAAATGTTGTGTCACCCTCACAGAGAAGTTGGGGCAGTGGGCAGTACAGGTCACAGTACGAATTGTGTATTTGACCCTGAGGGCAATGGGAAGGCAGTGAAGGACTTTATGCAAGGAAGTGATGCGATTAGGCTGGCATTCTAGAAAGATGATTTTCTGAGAAGTCAGAGAACCACAGCTGAGTGTTGATCCCATTCTCCACAAATAACGTCACTGGTATGTCTCCGGGAAGCAATGCCTCACCTCTCGTCCCCGTGAGCTGCTAAGGGTTCGGCAGCCACGTCTGAGAAATCTCTCCAGGTCTTAGATCCTTGAGCTTTTAGGTTGTTCTGGATCAGAGGCTAAAAGTAAGGCCTGAGATCCCACAAAATCAATTAGATATTCACTAATCCATTCAGTGTACCACACCATCCATCCACCCATCCATCTCTATTCACCCCTCGTCCCTTCCTCCCTTCTCTCTCCCTCCCTCCCTCCTTTCCCTCCGCCTTCCCTCCTTCCCCCTTCCTTCCTTCCTTCCTTCCTTCCCTTCCTCCCTTCCTTCCTTCCCTTCCTCCCTCCTTTTCCTCCCTTCCTTCCTCCCTTCCCTCCTCCCTCCCTCCCTCTCTCTTCCTTCCTTTCTTCCTTCCTTTCCTCCCTCCCTCCCTTCCTCCTTCCCTCCCTCCTCCTCCCTCCCTCTCTTCCTTTCTTTCTTCCTTACTTTCCTCCTTCCCTCCCTTCCTCCCTCCCCCCACACTTCCTTCCTTCCTCCCTTCCTTCCTTCCTTCCTTCCACCCATCCACTCACTCACCCACCCAACATGTCTCCTTTCACTGAGAAGAACCCTTTTATGTGTCCAGCTAAGTGCAATTCCTATGTTGTTCTTTAGACCCCACTTCCCTCACCTCCTCAGAGACATTTTGCAGACACTCTCTACTCTAACTCCTTTGCTGTCATTTCTCCTCGCTTGTTTTGTTTCTAATAAAAGAGAAACATTGTTTCTTTTCCTTTAAAGAAACTCCCTTGACCTTTCTCTGTCTTCCAGCCAACACCCCGTTGACGCAGTTCCCTTGAAAGAGCTGTGCATGCTCGTTACCTCTCATTCTCCCATCCCCTACATCATGAGGAAAATGATTTTGGTCTATTTTGAATCCTAGATCTGTAGTTACACACGTTAGCTATTCAGTGAATATTTATTGAATGGATAAGAGGATGGACACGTGTCCGTTGCCGAGCACCTGCCGTGTGACAAAATCAAAGTTGCCGGGTTGTCCTTACCTAACAGTACATTCGCCAGTCCTGGAGGCGGGGCGGCAGGGTCCACACGGCCACGTGTGGGGTGGAGAGCCCCGAGCACTCGTGGTGCCAAAAAGTACGCCTGGATTTGCTGCAGGAAGTGAGTTCGGCATCCTCTCCTTCCCTCACTTTGCAGAGGAAGTGAGGGGGGCTAGATGTGGTCTCCTCACTCGGCACCCACTTTGTGCCAAGGACGTGTTTAGACATTTGAAAGACGCAGGCTTGTTAAGAAATGTGGGCCCTGCTCCTAATCGGGGCAGGAGGAAGACAGTGACTGCCCCGTCCTCGGGAGGAGAGCTCGGGCCCCGGGACCATATCCAGCCACCCGCCGGCCTCTTGGCTCCCTGCTCTTTTCCCCGGTTCCTCCTTGTGCCTCATCCTGACCTGTCAGCATCTATGCAGATCGGTTTTCAAACGCACGTTGTCGGGAGCTCCAAGCCCCCAACCCAGGCTAGAACCACGCGGAATATTTAATTGCTTCTCTGGTGGCTCCTGCTGAGCCCTGTCCAGGTCAAGGTCGGTTCTGAGACTGCTGGGTTCTTTAATAATCACTGCCTTTACAGTCTTCTCCAAGGGTTCAAAAGGAGGCTCAATTTTTGTCCCATTAATATTAATCCGTTTGCTGTGGGGGCTTGTTCTGATGACATATTTTCTTGTTAAATATTCATCGCCGGAGCAAGCGGTGTGGTGCAGACTAACCGTCACTGGGGAGGATTGGAGCAAATCGCCATTAGCTGCTATTGACAATTGTCCCCCATGTGTCTCCCTGCCCTTTGAGCGACAGCCTCCCTGCCGGTCCGTGTGCGTCCTGGTCCTCCTCGATTGTCCTTGACTTCCCCTTGGACATGCCACGGGCCAGCTCGGGCTGCACAAAGACCCGCAATCCAGGACTTACCGCCTCCTGTGGTCCACACCTGTCTTGGCTTTGCAAACAATGCATGGTTCAGGTGGGAGGGGTTTCATAGCTCAAACCCTCATCTCACAGATGAGAAAGTGAGACTCCGAGGCATGGAGGGAATTTAGCGAAGTCACCTGGTAACTAGGGCGGGGCCGGGAGAACCCCTGTCCCACAGGAGGCTCCTCATTCGCAAAATCAAAACCAGAAATCTACACCCTGTAGACAGTTTGTTGTCGCCTGATGGTCAGATCCCCACAGGGTAGTTAGAGTCAACTAGCTGACCAAAGTCATTTCAGGCAGCACTCACTCAGCAGAGCTGGACTGACGGCCTCCAGGATTTGCCGCGCCGCTGTGGGCAAGCTTGGGGAGCACCGATGTGAGCACCGCACACAACAACAGAAGGACCACCAACACAGGGACCAGCGGGCGTGCGAGGCTCTTCGCCAGCCTGACGACGCTGCAGCTCCCTTCCCGTTGGTTCTGGGTTTGCTTCCGTGAGAGCAGGACTCTATTGTCCGCCTCCCCGGACCCAAACTAGTAGGAGGCTCAGCTGTGGAGACCTGGGAGAACTTTCTCTCCCTCCTTGGGAGCAGACTGGATGTTTTGGTGCCAGGGGTCTCTTAGCCTGGAGACCCTGCCCGCTGCCATTCTTACTTTCCGTCTAAAGCCTCCTGTTTTGTCATGTTCGTTTCAGTCGGCTTGTCCTTTCCTCCAGACTGAGGCGAAGGGGCCTGTGGGGCCAGGGGCCTCCTGGGGTGTGCACGGGAAACTCAGCCCGGCCCACATGTCTGCACTTGGGTCTCTCCCTCCGTCTCTGACCACACACATCCCTGCATCCTGGGGCCACGGCAGCTGAGACCTGCTCTGTGACCACCAGTGGGCTACCTTCAAGTACCTTCTGCCGCTCCTACTGTTGAAGCCGCATTGCAAGAGGTCTATGCCCCCCAGGGCCAAAAGCAAAAAACAAACAAAAAAAACCCTGTGATGTTTGAGCTGGTTCTAAATGACCTCTTCTCATGGCTCAAGTTCCGTTTCCTCGAGGATCATGAGCGATTGCTCTAGAAGTTTTTCTCACGGAGCTTCTGGGGTTAGTAGCTGTGCCCGGAGGCAAAATGCTGTCTCTACCAGATGGGGAGGGAAGGACTGAGCATATGACATTTCGCTATTTGATTTCTAAAAATGGACTCTATTTGTGGGGTCTGCGATGGCTGTGCAGGGTCTAGGCGGATGGCACTTCAAATGCCCTTACCGAGCTCTGTCCGTCTGGTGGTCTTTGCTTCCTCCGGGCCTCTCCCTGTCTGTGCACACGTACGGGCAAGTTTCAGGCGTGTGCACACATTCTCTGCTGCTCTCAGTGGCTGGCCCAGGACACAAACGGAAGAGCGTGCCCAGTGATGGGGCGTGTCCAGGTGGCCCAGATGTCAGCTGTGACTTTCTCTCTCCAGACTAATTTCACTGGCGCTTACCTCCTAAATCAGATCAGGCTACTTCCTGGAGTCCCCCTCCTGATTGGGCACGTAACACTCAGGTGACAGTGGCTCCCTCAACCCCCAGGGCCGGCTCACTGGCTGTGCTCTCTGATTATTACAAATTACAATGGCAGCTGTTTGCTGAGCACTTACTATGTTCCAGGCATCCGTAGTAGAGAATTGTTTCCCCAACTGACACGTGATGGTCTCTTTTTCTTAAACGGCAGTAAAAGCCCAAACGCGAAGTGTACAGCTCAGAGGGTAAGTACACTCATGTCGTTGTGTCACTAACTTCTGGAACGTTCCATCTCTTGCAAAATGAAACCGTTCCCGCTGAGCAGCAGCCTCCGGCTCCCCCGCAGCCCCACCCACCATCCCACTTTCTGCTTTGACGAACTGGACGACTCTTACGCACCTCACGTGAAGGCATCACACGGTTTTGTCTTTTTGCCGATTTATCTCACTTAGCACAATGACTCGAGGTTTGTCGATGGAGTAGCGTGTGCCAGGATCTCCCCCCATTTGATGGCTGAAACTGTTCCATTTTGTATGGAGACACCACGTTTTGTTGATGCAGTCACCTGTCCTCGGAAACCTGGGATGCGTCCACATCTTGGCCATTGTGAATGGCGCCGCTACCGACATTGTTCTGGAAGTATCTCTTTGAGGTCTTGTGTTCCATTTGGGGGGATATCTATCAAGAAGTAGAATTTCTGGATCATATGCTGACGCTACCTTTGCATTTTTGATGAATTTCTAGACGGTTTCCACAGAGGCCGGACTGTTTTCTGCTTCCTAACAACAGAGCGTAAGGTTCTCATTTACCCACATCTTCGCCAACCCTGTTATTTTGTGTGATTGATTTTTATAGCAGCTGTCCAGTGGGCGTGAGGTGCACGCGGGCACCTTCCTCTGCGTGGGCGTGCTGAGAGCGGCTCACCTGTGGCAGGAACGGGGCCAGCACGGAAGCGGGTCTGCAGGTGGGAACTGGCCATCACTGCACCAGAGGCTCAGGGAGCGAAAACCCGGCGCTTGTCCTACAGAGTGTCTTGGAGGAGGATGGGAGGGACAAAGGGAGGCTGGAGAAGCTCGGCTCAGCTCCAGTCATTTAAATAACTTGCTTGTAGTTGGGATTGAAAGCTGACGCCTATAATTTCCCCTTATACCACACTGACCATCCGTACGAGTTTTAAAGTAATTGTGGTTTGTATTTTGCATACTTTAATCAGTGCATCCATGAGTGTAGATTTCGAAACAAGGGACTTCCTTCTTCATTGGGGCGGGGATTGCAGACTGCTCTTGGATAATGGCACTGCCACGGGTGTTTGTAAAGCCCTCGAGAGGTGGTCTACAGGCACGGCCATGCCATCACCTCTGCTCCCCGTGGGCTTGGCGTGATATCATGGAGACCCTGGGGACACCAGAGTCCGTGGGGGCGAGTACAGGGAGGAGGAAGGTGTCTGCAGGGCGGAGGCCATACTGTCGGGGCCCGTGAGGACCTGTGATGAGCCGATGAGCTGTCTTGGGCATGTGTGGCCTACAGTTGTTCCGGGGGTCCCTCCCGTATGATGGGGGGACAGTGAGGGGGACCAAGGCAGAAGCATGTCACTGCTCGTTGGGAATGAGATCCCGTGTGGAGAGCATCTTGGCACACAGCTGATTCTGGGTTTGCATGAGCTAGAAAAGGCACCGAGCTGGTGGGGATCCTTGGGTTCTTATCCCAGCGCTGACATCAACCAGTTGTGTGCCCTGAACCAATGACTCAACTCCTGCCATGTGGAGGCAGCCCCACGGCCCCGGGTCTCTCGAGGGAGTAACATCACACTGAGTGGCACTCAGCACAGTGTTGGGCATGCAAGCGGGTGACCAACCTGGGTCACCATCATTGTCCCCATCTACGCCCTTCCAGTCACGTGTCCTGGCTTTACTTTTAACATGATAGGTGCGACCCAGGCCCTCAGCGTCTCAGTCTCAACCTGTGTGGAATCCTGGGCCGTGGAATGGTCTGCAGGGACGCTTCCCAGCTTCATACTCGGTTTTGTTTTATGAGAAATTATTCACCAAGCCGTCTGAATTAAATGGACTTTTGCGATTAGCTTCTTATTGTTGCTGTCATGAAGGAATCGGGGGTTTTGTTTTCCTTTCGTCGTTTTTGTGTGTCATTGTATCCCGCAATGGATTTGCCGTTTACTCTCGGGGAACGAGGCAAAGTGAAGGAAGCTAATGACATACTTTGTAGCCGCCCATCGGCAGAACCTCACGATACGTCACGATGATGCCCCGCCTCTCACTGAGACAAGGACCGTTGAGATGCCACGTTAGTTGTGCTCCTACAGAACCCTGGTGGGCGGTGCTGGGCGGGGCGTCAAGGGTGGGGAAGATGTGGTCGGTCCATCCCCTGCCCGTCTGCACTTACGGACACACGCGTGTCATCTGCTGGCTGAGTGGACGTGTTGGATGCATTTATTTGTACAATTATGACCCTTACCCTTGCAAAGCAGTTTACGTGATAGAAAATACCTCTCCGTTGATTTGCCCACGAACTTAGGAATTCGTGGACACAAGAACGCCACCTGTGTTCTTCATAAATGAGGAAACTAAGGCTCAGGAAGACCGAATCTTGCCCAGGCTGGTGCAGCTCTCGTCTGGTGGGTGACCTCACGCTGGATCCTCTCCACACCCAGAGGAGGGTTCTGAAACCCAGGGGACAAGAGAAAGCTGTCCCTCATCTCTCCCAGGCCGCGTGGGTGCATCTTTTCCATCCGCGTGGAATGTCACACGTGTCACCTTGTCTTTCGGGGCCGTAGACGCTTGCTGAGTCTGCTCGTCGTTCCCTGGCGTCTTACTGGAGCGCGTGGCCCCTCGCGCGGCCCCTCCATCCCCCCGCACATCACAGCAGCCCTCGCTGCTGCCGTGTGGCCCGGCCACTGTCCCAGCGCTCGCTCGGTTAGGAGAACGTGTTCCCGAGCCGTGGGCTCCACACGCCCCCCTCACAGCCCCGCGCTGCGCTCCTGCCCTCTGTCACCTGTCTCCCATGCTCGTTTCTCTCGCTGCCATCAGCCTGGCCATCTTTCCAGCATTGTGTGTGACCCCGTGCAGTCAGGCGGACAAAACGGCTGGACACGAGAGCCCGCGGGAAGTCCGCACGCCCCAAGGACCCCTCCGGGGCCGACAGCACAGCTGGGGTCTCTGCCGACTGCTCCGGGCCCCTCGGCTCCTACTTTGGGTCTCAGCTGTGTCGTTCAAGGCTGAGGTCACCGGATGCGGGTGCCCTGTGCCGCGGTCGCTACGGTGCCCTGACCTGACCACCGGAGAAGCTGCTTGTCAGTGGGGCAGCCCGTGGACGCACGCCATGTGACATTGGCCGTGAGGACCGCGTCCCCCAGTAGCACGTGAGGAAGGCAAGGGTGTGGGGGAAGGTCTGGAAAGGGCCCCCCGGCTTCATGCACTGCTTGCTGCCTGTGGACACCACGTCGTCGGCTTTCTGAGCATCTGTAGGACGCATCACCGTGGTTCCACTTCACAGAGGAAGCAGGTGCGGCTCCGAGACAGAAGCAGCCGGCCAAGCTCACGCAGCTCGACGAGGAGGGCCGCGGCCGCCCCGCTGCGGAGCCCCCCGCCCCTTGCCACCCTTGCCGCCCACTGCCTGCTTGGAATGTCCCGACGAGGAGCAAGTCAAGCCTTCTCCAGAGCCGACGCATCGGGGAGCGAGGCCAGCCCACGGGCGAAGGGAGAGAGGCACTAGTGAGGCAGGGCGGCCCTGCGTGTCCTCCCGGGAGAGGTGGCGGGCTTCAGTGCGCACGTCTGCACGCGTCTGAGAGCGGCCTCCAGTCCTGGCATCTGCTGGGCAGGAGAGCGGGGGCAGAACGGCAGGACCCCTCCATCCAACAGGTGCCACACTTTGTTCTGTGGCGGAGGCTGGAGGTGGATTTGCTTGTTGGAAAGCGGTGTGTGTGGGGGGGCTCACTCCCGGCCCCCCCTGGAAGGAGCGGCTCCTTCCCACGAGGCTCATAGTTGTGCCCTCGATTGGGTCCCCAGGCCTATGAGCCGTCCTGGCAGAGGCAATGTGGGGGCTGCTCTGTGCCCGGGAATGCCCGGCTCCTGAAGTTCCCCACTTCCTGGAGAGGTCGGGGCGGGGTGGGGGGGCACCCTCCAGGGCTGGTGGCCGGGGAGGGCTGAAGCAGGGCACAGGCACCTGTGTCACTCTCCCACGGGGCCAGGAGGGGTGCCCTAGAAGCAGGAGTGTCCGTGCCAGGCTGCTGGAGGAGAACGCGGGTGCCAGGAAAGCTCTTTCCTCAAAGATGTTCAAGGAATTCTGGACGCTGGGAGGCCAGAGCTGGGGAGCCCCGGCTGCCTTACGGTGACCTGTCTTCAGGTGGGGACACGAGGCCCAGAGAGAGTGACCTAGGACAGTGGTGTAGAGGCGTGGTGCTGTCTCAGGCCACGGGGACACGAGGACCAGAGCAGCGCCCCCCCAGGGCTGGGGCAGGAGGATCTCATAGCAGGGAGGGGCCCAGGGAGGCGAGGACAAGAGGCAGCCGTGACCCTGCCAGGAGCCAAAGCCGGTGGACTTTGAGCGGGACCTTCGGGAGCGGGAGAGCTTGGCGGGCACAGCATGCATCCCGGTCACAGGCTGAGTCCGTGCTCGGAGATCCTTCTACAAGGACACGCTTCCCACCAGTCGGGAGTTGGGGCGCCACGACGGGCGCCGCGAGACCAGCCCCGGCGGGACCCAGGCACGCGGACCAGGTGTGGCATCAACATACCAGCAAGTGGGGAGAACGGTCAGGACCGCTGGGAACCGGCGCACACGTGGGCGTGGCATGCCCGTGCGATGTACTTGCGTGTGCGATGCGTGTCTATCGTGTGTTGTGTGGGTGTGGCCATGGGCGTGAAGGTGCTGTGCGTGCGTGTGTTTGCGTGTTGGCCGCGGTGAGCGCCCTGGGGGGTCTCTTTCCCCCGACAGGGGCCGTGGCTGGGAGCACAGGCCGTGGGGGCGGCCGGCCCCAAAGTGGTGGGCTTATCTCGGTGCACAGCTGCCCGGGAGGCAGACACTCGAGGAGATCGTTCACATTCCCCCTCCCTCCTCCTCTCTTACCCCTGAGGTCTGCAGGTGCGGCTCGGGGGTCTGCCCCCAGCCAGGCCCAGGGCCTGCTGGCAGCCGGGGAGCGAGGCGCAGCCTGGTTGGGGCGTGGGGCTGGGGCCTCGGGGGCATGGAGACGGTGTGAACTGGGCCAAGAGGCAGTAGGTCCAAAGTGCCCCTGGGTAACAACAGACCAGCGGCTGCAGGGTGGCCTGTGGACACGGGCCAGGGCCCCAGGGAGGCAGGGAAGGGCGTGCCCATCCAACCCCAGAGTCGCCGATGGCCCTGCCTGTCCGGAGGCATGAAGGCACTCGGCGTGGACGGGGAGCCCCCACAGAAACGAAAGCAGTAGGGAGGAGGGAGACAGAAGGGGTCTGGGGAGGGTGGGCCCAGCCTGGGGCCAGCGGGGGGTCCCGGGGACGTGAGTGTGAGTTCCAGGGGTCCCAGCATCCTCAGCGTCCCTACAGCTCCTCACCTTAGAGGGGGAGATGGGAGCGGCGTGGACTGGAGGTGACTGTTCTGAGGCTGTGTTCACCCACAGGAGCTCAGTGGCTGCTGACAATGTCTAGTGTGGCAGGCGTGGGTTGTTATGTTTTATAGATGACAGAGCAGAGTCTGGGAGGGATCGAGGGACCTTCCAAGACGACATAGCCGGTGGGAAGGGCACGTGCCTGGCTTGCAGTTCGTCTTCTTGCACCAGAGACGGGCTTTGTGAGTCCTCAACAGCGCAGAGAACACAGACACGGCCCCTTTGTGGTCTCTACCTGCACCCGAGCGCCATGCTTCGCTTTTCCTGTACTTGTGCCATTAGGGCGTTAGTTCAGGGTGGAAATGCCATGACGCACTCCACGTGGAATTGCGGGCAGTCCGTGAGGCACACGGCAGCCTGTGCGGTGGGCGGGATGCCGCCCCGAGTCCCAGGGGCCAGAGCCTCCGTCCTCAGCCCAGCCCCCTGCACAGCCTCCCTCTTGTCTCTCTCCCTCCTCCTCGGTCTGTCTCTCCTTCCTTTCCCCCTCCTTCTCTCTCCCTCTCCCTCTTTCCCCCGCCTTACCTCCCTCTCTCCCTCCTGCTCTTTCACTCTCTCAATACCGGGAAAAATAGCCCTCCGACTACAGCAAAGGTGCGGGATCAGTGCTTGCCGACCGCAGCAGGCTTCATAACCGTCAGGACAAGCCCGGCCGATGGGGAGCCCAGGGCCATGGGGGCAGACGTCCTGCTTTGGGGAAGGCTCAGATGTCCAGGCCCAGGAAGGGCTCTGTCTGTGGCTGCGACATCCCTTTGGGAGTGGCAGGTGATGTGTCAGGAGAGCTCGTCCCCACCCTGCTGACCGCCGGGATGCAGGACTCTTTGTCAGGAAGCATCTCTTACCCGAGCACACGGAGCCCCGTGTGGACATGCCCCTCATGGAAACCACACTGACCTCTGAGTTAGATGTGTCTGCATTGGAAACCTAACCCTCCCCTCATTCATAGCTGCTTGATCTTGGGAAGGTTATTACATATTTATAAACCACAGCTCATTGTAGTTGAAGTTAGTACCTATTTTCCACGATTCTTTTTCCTCAAGTACTACAGGGGCAAAGTCTTTTCGGGGATGTGATTTAGAACTATTAACACTTTACCATAAGTTCATGAATGCACAATTGCAAATTAATTGGCGGGTGACAGTGGGAGCTGGCTAAGGACCTCTGTGGCATCGCATCTATCCCAGGACTTTCCACAGTCTGTTCTTCCATTGAGGTGTTCCCCTGCTGCACGCCCAGTGCTGTGTGCTTTCCCTGGACCATCTCGCTGGATATTCTGGCAGGTCAGGAGAGCAGATATGCTTTGACTCAAGGAAGTCTTAAAGGACAGGTGGCCGTTGGGACTGGGAACTCTGGGCAAGTGCTCGTGTCTGCAGGACTTTGGTGGTAAATCATGGTGAATCATGAATCCATTTCTGTGAAGCTGGGAATACAGGCATGGTATCAGCAATGGGGACACGGAATCTAAGCCAATCTGGAAGACAGAGATTGGTCATGTAACAAGACATTAGCTGGAACTTGGTGAGAAGCTGGATGGAGAGCCCTGCTTATAAGCAGATGTTTTATGGGGGCCCAGAGCAGTAATCCTTAATCCAGTTACCCAGGAACGTCACTGGAAATCTTTAAAAAATCCCAATGTCCAAGTTGCAATCAAGAACAACTAAACCAAGATTTCTGGGGGTGAGACACCGGTGTCAGTATTTTTTAGCTCCCTTCGGGAACCCACTCTGTAGCTAATGATGCAGAAGGTGTGTGGGGGGGGTGATGTGTGTATCCAGGGGGGGAAGGGGGTGGGGGGGGAGGTATGGGTCCAGGTGGGGAAGGTGCAGGGGGGAGGTCAGTCAAGGTGGAGGCACACTACACACCCGCACTGGTGAGCTGGCCCTGGCCAAGGAGCCGCCCTCATACTCCTTTCCCCAGCTGCACAAACAGTTGTTGTCCAGCGCCTGTGCTGTCGTTCTCGCTGTGTGGGTCTGTCACCCTCTCCTCCTGGCTGAGAGCCTCCACAGGAAGATAGCAGAACAGAGGCCACAGGCCTTCCCGGCTATCCCCATACCAATGGCACATTCCTACCTCCAGCAATAAAGAAAAGACAGAGAGGGGCGTGATACACAGTAAAGTTTGACCACCATCTCTTTTCCTGCTTTGGCAAACACTTATTGGGCACCTACTGTGTACCCAGCTCTGTCCCAGATGCCAGGTGTGCAGTGATGGTAAGTCCGTCCAGGTGTCTCCTCCACCGTATCTGACTTCAGCCACACACACTGCTGCCCAAAATGATATGTCAGCATCCATATGGGCTTTTCTGTCTCCATGCTTCCTCCCTTTCATGCCACTGTCCTCCCCCAAACTGGGGGTGGTCTCTCCTCTCTCAAGGCCATCCCAGGGCCCCCAGGATCTAATCTTCAGTCTCTTGTGGGAGCGACGATGCCCCTGTTCGTTCGAACCTCATTGGCTTCCCCGTGCGACCCGTTCAGCTCTGTGGCTCACACCCATCCACACTCCATGGAAAGCACAGCCAATTGTCCCCAGTCCCATCCCTGACCTCCAGGCACTGCTCTGCTGCCCCTCGCCTGCTCTGAGTTCTCCAAGACCCTGCTCTTCAGTTGCCCGCTTGTACCTCCCACTCCCAAGAGGAAGGAAGTAACCAGACGTGTCACCTTCCTCCTGTGTCTCAATGCCCAGTAGTGCCTGCTCCCTGTAAAAAACTAAAAGGCTTTAACAAAGGTAATGACAGAATGCATTAGTTAGTTACAATATATGAAGTCTGTATTTTTAAACAGTGACACGGTTTACTCGAAAATAGGTAAGTTCTCTGGGTCCCTCCTTCCCCATCTTGAACAGGAGACAGGTACACTCGCTCAGCGCGCGGTGAGATGCGATGCCCAAGAGTCAGTACCTCGGACAGCGCCCGCCTGCCAGGCACATGGTGATGGTTGGTCCCGCCCTGGTTGCCCTACCTCACTCCACACAGGACTCAAAGGTTATCTTCGACCTCTGTGTTCACTCTGTGGAGCGGACCAAGTCCACGGGGAGCAAAGATCTGAGCTCCAGCCACGCTGTCGGCCTCAGGCAAATGTTAGAGTCTCCACACGTGAGATTGTTTATGGGGACAGCAGTGACACCTGCTCCTCCCTCCTCACAGAAGCAAGGTAGGAAGAGGCAGAGAATGTGCTTAGGAACACGGAAAGCCCTCTGCCAATGTCAGCAGCCATCACTTCAGCACGGTAGCCTCTTGGATAATCTTGAAATCGGTGCTTTACATTAACGACATCTTGGTTCTTTCCTCTAGATCATTAAGAAAAATGGCAAGTGCAGCCTGGTGTGCTACCAATGCATGTGGCAGGGAGGCCACTCCCATGCCAGCCAGGAGCACATCCTCTGCTTGGAGCACTGTGGCCAGTCACAGTTCACAACATTGTATTTATTTTAAATACAATTATAATCAGCTTCAGGGAAACTCTGACACTTTGTTAGGGTCTAAATATGTCTTCTTTATGGCTATTCATCCCATTGCTTAGTGCTGTTCGGGGAATGCTTCATTCATCAGCATCAAGGGGTGGCAAGGTGTGTACTAAATTAATTTTGCAGATAACTGAAGTTTACCAAGTTGAGAAGCAAAACTTACACACACACACACACACACACACACACACACATTTTGAATTCTGAATTGAAATATCTCTAAAATGGGCAGCACACTTTCTCATATACAGAACATGAGAAATGTAATTTAACCATTCACTGATGGTCATAAATATCGATGATTCCACCTTATAAAACAGAGATACTTTTAGGGGCCCTGAGACTGTGTTAGGCTATTTTTCCCTACACTAAAAGGCCTAGACATCTCATGATTTCAAAGTTATCAATAGGATCTATCTTTCTTCTCTCACGACCAGCTGTTGGCTGTTTGGGGGTGGTTAGTTCACGGGTGATTTGTTTTCTTTTCAAATAAAAATATGTAGTGTATGCACATTTCTTTAGTGGAAAAATATCTATCTTAAATATATGTTAACAAAGGTACAAATAGTATCATCCAGGAAAACAGCCAGGAGTGATTTTGGTGGTGGAAGGTCAGCAGTGGGAGGAGTGTGGGGCAGGAAAGGCTTCTGTGAAGAGGTCACATCAGAGGACAACAAAGATGTTGAGACGCCAAAGCTAGGGGCGAATTCCTGCAAGAGAGGATAACACGATTAAGCTCCAGGGTCACAGTCCTCGTGGGTTTCCGAGCCACAAAGACAAATCTCCAATCCTGGCTCTGCAACCTCTTCTGTTTGACCTTGGACCAGACTCACCTTGCGAACGGCAGCTGGTGCTGGCGGGCTGCACTGTGCCAGCGAGAGCGGCATCACACTGGCCGAGAGCCTGGACGGTTCGGGGTCCAAGGCCTTGAGAGTCACTGCAGACTCCCCCAAAATGCTAATCAAGGTGAGGACACTGCAAGTAATCTGTGGCTCAAATAATTGTTTTAAGTCTCGGGAACGTGACAGGCGCTCATGCTGTCGAAGACGAGAAAGTTTCCATATCTTTCACTTTTGTCCTCAAGGTTTCAAAATTACCATTTTTCATACCTTCTAAATTTTTGGTAAATGACATGCCATTATTTCAATAACTTGATACTTTATCATTTAAAGTGTGGTTTTTGTTTCTTTACTGTTTCCCTGCTACAAGTGAGCAGAAACTTCCTGAGCAAGTGCACTGATTGCCTCTCCTGTCCTGATCACCCGTCTTTCTCCCAGGCCCTGCCTCCCTCGCTGCCGTAGCCTGCTGGGCTCTCCTGTTACCTCCGAGTTTCCTCAGGAAGTATCTGACATCTGATATACTGATGTCAGATTATCTCCTGGATTCACGTTAATATTCTCAATGGGATACCTCTTGATTACTACAACCCAAACTTTACTGACGTATTTTTCTGCTGATGTTTACAGAGGAAAACTTTATATTTATGTACCCCAAACTCAGTGTTTGGGAAAAGTCTCCCATTACATTCAAACGTCAGAATCACACACAGATGCTTTCCACCGGGCGTAGACTTTGTTTCTCACGAAGCTATTGGTGCCATGAGACTTTGTATCACTGCGCACAGAGTCCTGCCTGCTGACAGCCACGGTCATCCTGTGGGGGCGCAGAAGACCCGAGTAAACATTTTGCACGCTGGTATGTTTGCTTGTTACTTATAAAGAAAAGTTTTGTTGTGTTTTACTTTCATTTGAAGAAATCAACCAGGGGTTTTCGATCGAGTAACATTTTTTTTTTCAATTTAAAATAATGGGAAAGAAACTTTGGGTTAGTGTTTTCACACAAACCATGATTTTCAGAAAATAATGACTACTGCAAAGTGGGAAACGTCTGTGTCTGATTGCACCATGTATCGGCCAGGATAAGCCAGGCTCCTGATGGTTTAAGTGAGGAAGGTCGCACGTGACTCACACTTTATGTCTACCACAGGTCACTGGAGAGAGGAGGCTCGGCCTCTTGGAATCACCTAGGGTCTACGATTTTGTAGCTGTACCGTGTCTAAGAAGGCTGTACAAGTTTTCTTCCAAACTGGGCACTATTTCACTCAGCTTCTGCTGTTCAACAAACCACTGCATAACTTTAGGGTTTTTGAACAACAATTTATTATTTCTCATGGTTTCTTCTAGGTTGGATCACGAGTCTGAGTTCATCTGGAGGATGAACTGAGCTGGGATGAAAGTCACAGTGGCCCCGGGCATGCGTCTGCAGTAGATTCTGCGTGTTGATGGCAGGGACTCCCTCCTCCTCCATCTGGTCTGTCTTCCTTCTTCCTCACCTCGCCGGGGCTAGCCTGGAAGACTTCATGGCATGGCAGCTGGGGCATCGGGAGCGGGAGAAGAAGCCCTAGAATCAGGAGCACACACAGCATCACTTCTGCCACTTTCTCTTGGCGTAATCAAGTGGCGCGTCCAGCCCAGATGAAAGAGCGGTTTACCTCTTGACAAGAAGTCTTCAGAAAATGCGTCTGTCTTCCAGGCAGTCCTGTGGCACGTGTGCGAGTGACCGGTCTGCCAGGATGTGGGCCAGTGACGCTCTGGCCGCGTGGGACTTGGGGTCACCCTAAACCCTGAGACAGCAGAGGCTTTTGTACTGGGTTTTCTGCTCTTCAGACCTGACACAACTACAACTTGGAAACAGAAAGACTGGATTCCACCCCTGGAGAGTTTTATTTTTTCTTGTTTTGTTCTGTTTTTCCAATTTGTTTAGTTGGTTAGATTTGCTATTTAAGTGATACCACGTTTCACTAAAGATAATTGGAAATGCTAGAGCCTACCTACACAAAGCCAATTTGGAAAGGTGCATAACTGCCGTCATTCTGGACCCTAACACCCTTCCCTCGAAGCTGAGCTGGTTTTACACGCCCCAAATACCCTCCTTTAACCCTCGTTGGCCACCCTTCTCCTTCTCCCTGTGAAGTCCTCGTGTATCAGGGGCTGGCCCTCTGGCCACACAGCACCTGTGCTCCCGAGCTTGGATGCAGGACACTGAGAAAGCAGTCGGGCTGCTTCCTGAGTCTGTGACTTTGGAGTCCCTGTGGTCAGTCTCCTCAAAGGATAATGTGTTTAATGGTCTCAGTTCTGCTTGCTGCATAGGGCAATTATGAATTCAAATGACAGCCGTGGAACCCTCTGGAAAAATACATTAATTTATAGTATCTATTGAGATTCATAATAAAAATGCAAAAATTGTCCCTGACCTGGAATAGAACTTCTAATTTGACATGCGGCATGTCTCTCTTTTGGGGCTTCTCTCTCTTTTTCTTTAACACCTGTGTGTTCTCTTTTAACATTTCACCATCGAACTCTGCGTGGATCGATCTAATGGAGGGGAGACTGACACACGGGGAGCTGAGGGCTTTGGATCCCTCCCTCCCAGCTGCTTGGCTGGCACTGGCTCCTCACCCCAGAATTTCTTACTAAAGATGGCGGCAGGCCACCAGCGGCACGGGATCCCACGATTAAGATTTTATGCGCCCCCCCCCCCATCACATCCCTGCTGCAAACATCGGTCTGATTCTTGACAAAGTTGGAGGGCTGGGCTGGCATTCGATGCTTCCGAGAGTCCTCGTGGTGGCACCGCGTCCATCAGGAAGGAGGTCGTGGTAGATGGTGGACAGTCTAACCGTGGAGAAGGGTCAGAGCGACAGGGCAGAGGGAACAGCCGGACAGCACACGCTTTCTCGATAAGGCACGAACAAGGCACTGGAGGGCCAAGAAAACCCCGGGTGTGACGACCGCGTTCTGAAGCCATGCCCGACTCCACCTTTCTTGGCAGAGCTCCACCACGCATGCTCTGGGAGGTCCCGCTGCTCCCTCGAAATCTCATTTTCTTGGTTCCTCTTATCACAGAGGTGACAGGGCGACATTTAGAAAAATCCTTCAAAATTCTAAGGCGAAACCAGAAGGGAAAGACTGTAGGTTAAAACAGTCATTTCCAAAGTGCTGGGTTTTCATCTGAAGGAACCGCACACCCAAAGCCATGAGGGGAGACAGGCAATGAGCAACAGACATGATATGCGATGTCCCCTCCTTACCCGCGGAGAGATGTATCAAGACCCCAGTGGCTGCCCCGAGCTGTGGACGAACCGAACCCTGTGTTCGCTGTCTTTTCTCCTCTACATGCATACCTATGACAACGTTTAATTTATAAGATAGACACAGTAAAAGACTGACAACAATGACGCGTAAGAAAATAAAACAATTATAACAGCATGCTGTGATCGAAGTTACATGGGTGTAGGTCTCTCTCAAAATACCTCATCGTTTTCGTTTTGTTCTCTCCTGGGTCTTGTGACAACGTGAGATGATAAGACGCCCATGTGATGAGAGGGAGTGAGGTGGGTGACCAGACATTGTGATGGAGCATTAGGCTCTTTTTGACCTTGTTTAAAACATTTTTTTAATGTTTATTTATTTTTAAGAGAGAGAGAGAGAGGGACAGAGTGTGAGTGGGGGAGGGTCAGAGAGACGGAGACACAGAATCTGAAGCAGGTTCCAGGCTCCGAGCGGTCAGCACAGAGCCCGACGCAGGGCTCGAACTCACAAACCGTGAGATCACGACCTGAGCCGAAGTCGGACGTTCAACCGACTGAGCCCCCCAGAAGCCCCTCTTTTTCGCCTTCTGACAACACGTCAGAAGGAGGACCAGGGTCGGCCACAGGTACCAGAACTTCGGAAAGTGACACCATGGAGAGTGAAGCTGTGGGTAAGGGGGCTTCTGTAGGGCATTAGAAGCTACTTTCTGGGGAAATAAAAAGAGAAGGTTGAGTGGGGACCGGGTTTAGAAGTGCTGGGCAGTGTGTGCGATTCGATGTCACGTTGACCTGTCAGAGTAAGCAGCTCTATGATGTCATCTGAGCCAAATGACATTGGAAATGAGGGTGAGGAGCACCCCTGGGAGGAGTGGATGCATGTGTAAGGTTATGTGTGTCTGTACATGTGTGTATAAGCATGTGTGTATACAGATACATGTGGGTGTGGCTGCATGAGTGTAAGCACATGTATGTATATGTATGTGCATGTATAAGCACACATGTGTGTATAGGTACATGCGGGTCACGTGTGCGTGTGCGTGTGTGTAAGTGTGTGCATGTGTGTTTATGGATGTGAGTATACATGTGTGTGGGTATGTGTGCATGTGTGTGCACATGAATGTGTGCGCGTGTGTGCGCATGAATGTATGTTCATGTGTGCGCGCATATATGTGCACACGAGTGTGTGTGCACATGGGCATGTGTGCATGTGTATGGATGCATGTATGTTTACACATGCACATGAATGTGTGCACACGCGCCAGTGACTGTGCACATGAGCGTGCACGTGTAAGGGTGTGTATGAGTGTGCGTGCGTGTGTCTGCACGTGCATGTGTGTGTGCGTGTGTGCCGAGTCAGGGACACGGTTTAATTCTCACTCCTTGGGGACACGTGGAAATCTGGCCTCCTGCTCGTCGTGGAGAGGCTCAGGGAAACGTTTGCTCCTCACCAAGCCTCCCTAGCTGCCTCTCCTCCCTTCAGACCATCTTGCTGTCGAGGTGGTCATTGCACTAACTCTGCGTTACAGCTGTTACTTTCCCATTAGATTCTGAGCGCGAGAGCAGGGATCTCGCCTTTCAACCCCACGTCCCTCAGATGCCAAGCACACCCACTGCCGGAACGTCACTGCTCTTTGGCCACAGAGTTCACGGGCGAACAAATGACGCAACGTGTGTGTTGAAATCTGCGTTTCCCGTCAGTGTTTGGCCAGCGGCCGGACAGCCACCTGGAAGGGACATCCCGGTGGGGGTTCTGGTGCTGGTGTCAGCGGTGGCGAACTTGAGTGAACCCCTCTGCGGTCATTCGGCGCTGGCCAGCCCCACCTTGCCACACCATGCTGGGGACGTACAGAAGTGAGGCCCGGTGTGCTGTAAACGGGGATTCACAAGCCTGGGGTTTGTAAGCAGGGAGCTTAACCTCCGTTCGAACAGCTCACACTCGAGGCACGTGTAGGATTGCTTGGAAGGGAAGGGCTGGAGGCAGAGACACTCTTCAGGGTGTTATTTTTCTGGTCACTTCCTATTTTGTTTCCAAACAAGGACACGCATGGATGTGCTCCTGGAAAGGGCACTGCTAATAATTATGCCAGAACAATAGTCATAAATGTGGATTGTCAAAGGAAAACAAAAGATATGTCAACTCAAGCGACTGCAGGGGCAGGAGGAGTGGGCCGCACGCATCTGGAGGAGGGACAGGAAGTCCTGTCCTCAGCACTCGATGACTGGACAGACGGGGCCCAGCACGGAACGATGCCCACGTGTCTGCCCATCACAGGGGCAGACGCAACCCCAAGTCAAAAATCTGGAGAGCAGAGCATGAGTGAGGGGCAAAGAGCAGGGAGTGGTGTGGAGGGGGAAAGGTGTGCACCTGGGGGCCCTGTCCCGGGCCAGAGGTAGCCACGCAGGGGGGCCAGCGTGGAGGTGGCAGGGTTAGACCCAAGAGGAAAGGTGGGGGGTGTGGGGAGGGGCATCAGGGGCTGTGAACAGCCGGGCAGCAGGCCTGCTGTGGGTGCCCAGGATGAAGGGAAGGGAAGGAGGAGACTCCACAGGGAACGCTTACCTGCGTGTCTTCTGCAAACCAGGGGCCCGCCATCCACACCCCAAGAGACGTCGAGTGCATGTGTGCAAAATTACTCCAGTCCTGCGTTCGGGTTTTCCAGAGAGGTGCAAACGGTGCCCGCTTCCGACCCACCACGCACCCGGCAGCATTTCTGTCCCCGTCTTGCCCGATCCCTCCAGATCCCGAAGCTTCGTCGGTGAACCCCTCGTGGGCCAATCACACCCCTGTGCCCGCCCTGCAGGGGTTACCCACTATTTCAGGGACTGACCAAGACCGTCTGCCGATAGGAGGGAGGTGAGGTCACAGAATCCGCTTCGGAAGCCCGGGAGGGGGGAAGCTGCAAACACTACCGGGTCCCGTCGGCCCCTGACACGTTGAGGCCTGGGAACGCAGACTCGGAGACAGAATCCCAGCAGCCACCGCATCAGGAAGGGCCCGCGGTCTAGTGGATTTGGCGTCTGTGGGGCCAGGGGTGACCTCCTCCGTGTTTGGATGGAATGGAAGGCTGGGCTCAGAAGCTCAGCTTAAACCAGAAAGGGATAGAGGATGGTTGCTACGAACGACAGCCTTGTGTTGACGGGTGTTGTTTGCACAAGAGAGACCAGACGTCACTTTTAGGAGGTCCGTGAAGGGCAGGTCGAGAGGACAAGTCTGAAGACCCAGGAGCTGACTCGCACTGCAAGGCCCCCTTCTGTCACAAACACAACCTTCCCTGTCCCCAAGGAGCTTGCGAAAGTTGCAGGGCTGTGTGGACAGCTGGGTGCATGGGAAGGTATGGGGGTCCCGTTGAAAGTGGGGATGCCCTTCTGCCGTATCTCCCTCAAAGTCTGACCCACGCTCCCGAGGGGAATCCCAACAGGCAACACGACACTTCTCTTTCTGATCTTGGGTTGACGAGGACTCTTCTCCCCACCTCTGCCAAGGAGGAAGGAAGCCATGGCTGGGAGGGTCATCTCCTTGGATGAGCCCCCGACGTGTGGATGAAAGGGCGGGGGTCTGGATGGGAGCCGGGCACTCGGGCGGTGGGACAGCGCCCCCCAGGCCCCCTGCCCTAGGGCCCCTGCCAGGACTTACTTGAGGCGCTGCAATGGCAGGCCGGGAATCACCCCCCAAGAGTATCCCTTCTTGCTCCCACATGCTATTTAACTTTCTCCAGCATGACTCTGGGGACACTTACAGTCGCTTCCAGCCAAGAGAGGAAATCCACAGCAAATCCCGTTTTCCATGCTTCGCGTCAGATTTGAAACGGCGGCTTCGCGAGTGAGGCCCCCCCCCGTGGAGGTGGAGGGTGCCAGGGGTCTCCCCGACACACGCAGACGGCAGGGCCTCTGCCTGCCCCGGCCCCTGCTTCCCACCCCCACCCCCTGGACACTGAGGAGGAGGAGGAGGTCTCGGTGCCTCAGTGAGGGGAGCTGCCCAGACCCATTAAGGGAGAGCAGCCCGTCGGGAGGGGCTTGAGCTGTGGGGCAGGCGGGGGCGCGGTAAGAGCAGGACGGGGCCTGGAGGCACCCACCGTGCAGGCGCCTATCGCGACGACTGCGCAAGCCAAGTGAAAGCATGAGGGCGTGGCTTGGGAGGAAACGGGGAGACGAGGCAGAGAGGCGGGGCTTCTGAGCCCAAGGCCCGGTGGAGAAGGCGAGGCGCTCACAGGTCTGCCGGGGCGTCCACGCAGTGCCAAGCTGCCCCTCCGCTGATGCCCGGTGCACCCCTCACTGCGCTCCCGATGGCGCGGAGGTGCTGGGGGGTGGGGCGGGGCTGTGACTTGCCCAAGACTCGCAGTCCGTCGAGTGTCCCCTGACCCCCAGCCGCCCAGCTCCCTGCCGGCGACCGTCAGGGCCCACAGCAGACGCATGATAGAAACGAAGACACGTTAAGGGACACTTAGTTGACGGTGCATTTAGGAATGTGTGCGTAGGGTGGAAGGGATTGTGCTTTGCTGACCACCAGCTAGTCAAGGCAGGTGGTTACCAGGGGACATCCGGCCAGGGGCAGGGGACAAACCCTCCCCCCTTATACCCCTCTGTCCTTGTATCTCCTTGCAGGGCTCTGCATAGTCCAACCCAAGGAGTAGAGAACAAGAGAGCCGTCCACGCAGCTCATGAAGTGGCCTCTCGGGCTGACAGCAGGCGGGGAGGTCACGGTGCTGGGGCGCCGAGGGAGACCCGGGCTCAGACCCGCACGTGAGCCTGCTCTGCCACCAGAGCAACCGGGTGGCGGGTCCTTGTCGTCACTGCATGATGTGCCTGAGGCCACATAGCGCGTCAGCGGTGGACTTGGTCCTTGATCGGATTCCAAAGACCACGTGAGCATCATGTGGGCACTTCCACGTGCACGCGGTTGGTTGTGTACGCACGTGTGCACGCACTCAGGCAGGTACTTCGTACACAGACAGCCCGTGGGCTCATCCCCGTAGGAGCGGCACCCCCCGGGCTGGAATCGGGCTTCATTCACCCCTGTCTCCAAAGTACTGAGTGCATTGTAGACGCTCCATCGACCTCTTGGCCCAGAATTTTGTCCAGAGCCCATTCTAAAAAGATGGGGGGACTTCCTCCTCTGATTGTGGAGCCTTCCAGAAAGAGAAGAGACGATGATGGACTTATCTGTGAATATTTCCCCTCCCTCCACGCTGGTATTTTCTTCACATGATGAAAAAAAAATGGTGCCTAAATTAGCATCTGAAAATGCGTGGCAGGGGTGAAAAACAGGGCTGCCAAGAGTAACCTCCATAGCAACCCCCGTTCAGGTCCCGGCGCACCTGCCCTTCCAGGGGCGAGGGGGGACGAGAGGCGTCCTCCGTGAGACATCATCTCAGCGCTGGCAAGGCCAGGCCTCCTGATGACCTCCTTTCTTCCCAGAAACAGTGTGACTGTCCTGTGAAAGATGCCGGGGATGTTCCCGGCAGTCCCTCCCCTGGGCGCCTGCTGCGGCTGGCAGGCAAATCGATTGGTCCGGCAGCCCTCCCGTTGGAGACACAGAGCGGAGCTGACATCTTCCAGGGAAGCCCCAGAGCTTCGAGCCTGGGCACCTGGGTCTGTTCAACACGCAGCAACAGGCGGGCTCCGGGAGTGCTGTCAGCTGAGCAGTGAAAAGGGACAAGCAGTTGTGTCAAAAATGACACGCCGGCTTCTGCTGGTCTTGCAAAGCAGATCTGCGGTGATGTGACCGCGGCTGACAGCCAGCAACACAAGTGGCTGGTTTCTGTACTGGATTGAAACCCATCCAGCCCGCTGCGTTCGCAGCAATGACTTCCAATGCGAATTCTCAGCGAGCCAGGCATGAAATATATTCACAGACGCTACCCAGTTAGGGCCCTTTGGAGTTATTTGAGGTACCTGTGATGAAAACATCTGTGCCACTTGTTTTTGTGCATTTTTGTTCCCTTGGTTTCAATTATGCAGTCAAAGAATCTTTGGGGGAGAGAGAGAGAGAGAGAGAGAGAGTTTGCTGATGTAGTTCTTTTCCTTTTTGATAAAAGAAGGTGCCTGGTCAGATGTCTGAATAGGGGAAACAGAAGGAGGGAGAGGCAGACTTTCATTTTCTGCACTGACTAGGGACGCATTCTGCTCGATGCAAATGAGGTTGTTCTAAAAACATCTCCCGGTGTCCTGCCAAGCTGCCTGGGGTCACTTAACCATTCTCTCCGCATGACAGATAGAGGGTGAGTTTACCGAGATCACATCTGTGAACATAAGTAATTGATAGGGATGCCTGCAGCGGAAGGCGTGGGAGGAGGCTGCCGACACGGAAGGAAACACTGTCCAGGGCTGTGTGTGCACGTGTGCGGGTGGGCGCAGGTGTGCGTGCGTGTATGTGTGTGTGTGCGCACACGCATGTGAGTCTGGGTGTGGGTTGTGCATGTGCACACTCGTGTGTGCAGGTGTGTGCAGATGTGCACGCACGCTCTAGCACATGGGTGTGTTTATGTGTGTGCAGAGGTGCGCACACGCTCTAGCACGTGGGGGTGTGTGCAGGTGTGTGCACGTGCATGTGTGTGCATGTGTGCATGTGCGCACACACATGTGAGTCTGCGTGTGCATGTGCACACATGTGTGCAGGTGTGTGCCCATGTGTGTGCATGCTCTAGCACATAGGTATGTGTATGTGCGTGCAGATGTGCGTGCACACTCTAGCACATGGGTGTGTTTATGTGTGTGCAGAGGTGCGTGCACGCTCTAGCACGTGGGGGTGTGTGCAGGTGTGTGCACGTGCATGTGTGTGTGCACATGTGTATGTGCGCACACACACGTGAGTCTGGGTGTGTGCGTGTGCACACATGTGTGCACGTGTGTGTGCACGCTCTAGCACATGGGGGTGTGTGTGCATGAGATTTCCCATTTACTCTTTATCCATCTTTGTAGCGCCACAGACTTGAGGAGTCTCGTCGCCCGCCGCCGTGGATTTCTCTGCTGTCTCACGGGGAAGGTGTGCCAGGCACGGCGTGCTGAGGGAGACTCGGAGAGGGGCCGCGGGTCACGCCAGGACCGGCGAGCCTGGGGTGTGGGTGCTCTGCTGTCCTGGGAACTGTGGCTGGAGAAAACCCTTCATCCTTCCTGCCCTCAGGAGCCGCTGCTCCCGGTGATGACGGTGGGTGCTCTCACCTCCCCGGGATGCAGGTGTCGCTGAGGCATCTGTCCCGTGCTCTACAGCCCTCTCCACGGCGGGTGCAGAGTGCACGGTTGGCTCTGCCGTGTGCAGACACGCCCTTGCACACCCTCAGCTCTCAAGTGTAACAGCTGATGGCTTTGCAAGGAACACCCATCGGTTCCCGGGATGGCCTCAGACGTGTCGCGATGGTGGAAAATGCAGGGAAGTTCTGCTCCCTCCCGCTCCCACAGTGACAAAGGCAGCAGACGGGATGCGGGGAGGCCAGAGGCACCCACTCTAGGAATCCTGGAAGCCCTGGGTCCCGCGCAGCCCCTGCGGTGTGAGCGCACACTGGGGATGGTGCACGGCTGCCCCACTGCTGGGGAAAGGCTCTGTTTTATCCCAACCTTCATGGAGCAGCACAGCTGGGGCCAGGCGCGGCCCCCAGACCGCTGTCCCCAGTCACAGACGCACTCTTCCTTCTCTTCTCTCTGCCCGCTGGTGTCCTCCCGAACTGGCTGGCTTCCAGCCGCCCCCCTGCCCCGCCCGCCCCGCTCTGCACCGGGTCCCCGCACCCCTTGCCCTCCGGCTGCTGTCCCGGCCACCCGCGGGCAGCACGGGTGGGCTCACAGCGGGAGAGGGGCGCGTGTCACATGTGACTCTGATATCCCTGCTGCCGTGCTTCCCGCCGCTGCCGCACCGCGCACTGGCCCTCCGCGTCTGGAGGCCGCGGTCCTGGGCGCCGAGGGCCGGGCTGGCTTCCTCGGGGTGAGGGGGCTTGCCTGGCCTTTTCCAGCTTCCGGCGGCCTCCTGCGCTCCTTGGCTTGTGGGCCCTCCCTCCCTTCGAAGCCAGCAGGGCCTTCAAATCTCCGTCCCGCCCTCTCCGCCCGTCACCTCTGCTCTCACCTCACACCTCCTCTTTTCACTCAGATCTGCTGCCCGCCTCCTCCAAGGACCTTGTGGTTGTGGCCGGGCCCCAGGTGATCCTGGACCTCCTTTCGTGTCACCATCCCTGACCCGATCACATCTGCAAAGTCCCTGTTGCCCCCAAGGTACCAAACTCACAAGCTCCGAGGACTCAGACGTGGACTGCGGGGTCCTTTGCTGAATTTGCAGCCCCGCCCGTCTGCTCTGGTGACAGTTCAGGTCCCCGCCCCCACTAGCCCGGGCACTTGACTCTCCCACTCCACCTGTGCCTCTGGATGGGATCCTCTCACTAAGGGCTCCTCAAACGACCCGTGTCTGGGACACAGGACACAGGACGGTCCTCGTGACGGCACACAGCAAGGCGCCCCCCGACGGCATCCTCTTGTCTGAGTTCAGGCCCTGAGCTACGTCCTCCTGTCTTTTCCTGCTCAAAATTCCCCCGCAGGGATTCCCCCGGATGGCTGCCCACCTTTGCCCAAAATGCACGCTTGAGGAACTCAGAGACTATGGCAGAGACAGACGCCCCACACCCGTGGACAGAACCCTGAGGCGCTCTGGCCCTCCCTGCCCACCTGCTGAACTCACTTCCCCCCCCCCCACCCCCACCCCCAGGCCCTGCGAGACCACGACGGCACCGGAAGGCTGTGGTGTCTAATGGGCCATGTGCTCTGTCTCCTCATGAGAGAGCACGTGTGGTCCTGGGAGCAGGTGCCTGACTTGCCCGTCACTGGGTGCTGAGGCCACCTTAGGGCTGACACTCACACACGGGTGTATCTGCCTCCTTCCTCCTTCCAGCGCTCAGAGCATTTTGCCCCAATCAGTTATTCGGCAACCGCGGCATTTTCTAGGCGTCGCTGTACCCAGTTGACTCCCTTGGACCAAGAAGCACGAGTGGGTGCTGTGCCCCCCGCACCTGCTGAGGGAGGCACCAAGCAGCTGCATAAAGGCTGGAGGGACGGACCTGAAAAGTACCGAAGGCTCCGGATTCTCCTAGGTGCGGCTCCTCGCGGGGCCCCTCCCCTTCTTCCCGCTCCTGCCTCGGGCTCTCGCTGCTGTCACCGCGCCTGTCTGCAGACGCCTGGGATCTGCTGCTCAGAAGAGACTGTGCGCAGGCCGGGAGGGGGTGCGTTTCCTGCACGAAGACCCGCATTGTGTGCCGGGGGGGGGGATTTCAGGGCAAACAGGATGGTGCACGGGAGTGACGGGGTGGGCGGCTTCCCCGGCGTGGAGGTCTGTCTGGACCCCTAGGGCCTCCCAAGGGCCTCGGCGCCTTCTCCCCACCTCCCCGGTCTCCAGGCCCCACATGAGGCTCCGGCATCACATGAGGACGTCCTGGGTGGTGTCCACCCGCCTTCCACTCCTGGCGTTGGGAGTCACAGACGCTCAGAGGGGGGGCCGAGAGGTCAGCACGCTCAGGGTTGGTGTCCCGGCGGGGCCGGGGGCTTGGCGTGCTGAGAAGGGCCCACCAGCCCGTGGAGCCACCGAGGCTGGGGTTGGTCCCCACCTAGCAGTGCGCAGCCTCAGCCAGTCCTGTGACCTCTCCATCCTCCAGCCCCCTGACCTGCAGGGTGGGGACGTTGGACCCGGCTCTCCAGGTGCCCAGAGCAGAGCCCGACGCATGGGAATTACTCAAAACACACGTCGTTTCACTTCCATATAGGGTACCTGGGTTCAGTTTTGCTCCCTGGATAGGGTTACATGCACAGAAGGAGGGAGAGCCTGGGGAGGGAGGGAGGGATGGCCATCTGGGTGGTCAAGGCAGCTTGCCCCCACCTGCCTGGACATGGCTCGCCAGATTCTCCTACGTGCAGGGTTCAGTAGTTGTGTGTGTGTGTGAGAGAGAGACAGAGAGAGAGAGAGAGAGTTGCACTTCTCAGAGAGGAGCAGATTTGGGGACTTTTTCCACCTAATTATTTCTGCATGGCCGCTTCCGGCCTTGACCGCATCGTTCGGAGTGTCTTGGGACTGATCCCACCTCGGGCTGAGTAACCTCTGGGAGGGGCCAGTGGGAGCCACGTTAGCCTCCAGCATGGATGGAGGCTGACGTGCTGGGTTGAGGCCCAGCCAGGGAGGCCAGCCGCCCGCGTCCCCGCGGCTGGTGGCCGGCATCGTTCTCGAAGGCTGGGGCCCCGGGACACAGACGGCGAGAGAGCAGGGGCGCCTCCCCCACGCGCCCTCTCACCGTACTTTCTCAGCAGCCCCGTGAGGTGGGTGTCGTCACCCGCCCTCTGCACTGAGGGTGAGCACGGGAGACACGCGTCAGGGCAGGGCTGGCTGTGACTGGGCCCTGACCGCGGGCTGAGGGCCCCCTCCCCGGACGGCATCGGTGGGGAAGCTTCCGGGCCCGCCGTGCACAGAGAGGGGACCCGGGGTGTGGGGTTGAAGTCCGCACGCGCCACACGCCCAGGGCCCGCCGGGCTGTGAGCGCTCACCCTCCGCCCGCCCTGCTGTTCTGCTCCTTCTGGGGGGAGGGGGGCCGGGGCGTCTGCGGCGGGCGGACAAGTCCGGATGGTCACGGCAGCGGGCAGCGGAGTCAGCTGGCAGCGCGGGGACCCTTCCGGCCGGTGCCGCGGCTGCGTCCTGATGCCAGGCTTGGCCGCACGCCGCCTGAGTGTCCTGGAAGGCTGGCGGCAGCCCCGCCTCTCGCGGGACGGTTAGAGGCGACTCGAAAGAGCGTGAACAGGAGCTTCTCTCCAGCTAGTGGCCCGGCAGGGGGTGCCATTAGCGTCTCTGGGCTGGGCGAGGGAGGTAGGTGTGGGCGACGTGCGTCCCTGCCTTCGGGGAGCTCACAGCCGGGGCAGACGGCCCCCCAGAACGGCCCCCGCCGCGCGGAGAACATGCCAGAGGAGGACCTGTGCTTCCGCAGCCGCCCAGGGGAGGTTCAGGTGCAGACTCAGTCGTCCGGGGCGCCCACGGCCATGCGGCAGGTGGCGGGAAGTCGGGATCCGGCCTGATGACCGGCTCCGGGTTTCACATCCGCCACCGGCTCGCTGCCTCCTTGGAGAAAAGCAGGCTGCCCGAGGGTGGAGGAAAGGGAGGGAGGGCTCGCCTGGGCTGACGTTTTCTCGTTTCCCTATTTTCTCAGTAAATGTGGCTCCGGGATAAGGAAAACGGGGCGTGGCGGGGGGGGGCTGTAATCCCAGAGCGACCTCTAGTTACCTCCATTGGTCCTGAGATACTTAATGTTCCTCTAAAAAGACGGCATCAGAAACATTCCATGTGCCGGCCATGTGCACCTGTGAAAAAGAAAACGTGCCTCTTGGACCTGAGGAGCCACCTTAACAGCAGTGTCCTTTTGGGGTAAACCAGTGTCCTTCTGGGAAACTCGGCTGGGCCTCGGTGTAGTCGTGCGTCAGATGGGAGAGCCAGCGACATCCCTCCCTGCTGCGCATCTCACCGGTCGTGAGGTGTGGGCCCAGCGGCCGGAAGGCGGTGCGGGTGTCCACAAGCCCTCCAGGCGCGCCCTGGCCAGCAGATGGCCGAAGCTCCCCGACACGGCCAGGGCCCCTCGGCTGTGCCCGGGCACGGCCGCCCTGGCTGTCCTGGGGGAGCACTACCCCTCGGTCGGCCCTTATTTCCAGGGAGGAAAGATTAGAGACAGCAGACGCCTCTAAGTGCAGCTGCGGGGTCCCACGTCTGCAGCTACTGGGCTGGCCTGTCCTAGCATTTGGGCATTTAATAATGCAGAGGAGAGGCTCTTGTCCTATTAATTATTAATCGCCCTTTTTGCATTTCTAAGGGCAGCAGGAGAGGAGCTCTAAGGCGGAAGCAAATGGAACTCAGGAGGAGCGGGGGAGGCAGCCGCCCTCCTCCGGGGCCCTCCACGGGGAGGCCTGTCAGCTCTTTCTGGTCAGGAGCCGGGCAGCTGACTCCGTGTGGCCTGCGGGCGTGTTCCTGCAGGTGCACGGGAGCCCCCCACCTCCACGGCCCTGGGACTGTCCGGCAGAACGATCAGATGGGCTCCTCCCGCGCGTGTGAGGGCCCCTGCATACGCAGAGACGGTGAAGCAATGTCCCATCAGCCAGGCTCGCCGCCCGTGGCCCTCTCTCCTGCCAGCCGCTTCCCGGTCCCGCGCCCACACCCCCAGGAACCCGTGACAAGCGGACGAGCAGAGGCAGTTGGGGCCGGTGGGTGTCTCCTCTTGCTGGCAGTCAGCGTCCTTCCTGCCCTCGTACATTCCGCTATTATCTTACTAACTCGGCCCCCCAGCCTTGGAAAAGAGAAGTAAAATCATAATAGTAAAAGGAGAGAAAAGGAAAAGACAGGAGAGGCGTGCTGTCTCCAGGGCACGTGTTTTGACCGTGTCCTTCAGAACACCGAGCGGGGGCGTCCCTGCGGCTCCTGTTGGAGCCTCCCCGGGGTGCGGGGCTGAAGGCAG
Organism: Panthera uncia; assembly: GCF_023721935.1. NCBI lineage: Eukaryota > Metazoa > Chordata > Mammalia > Carnivora > Felidae > Panthera > Panthera uncia. The sequence goes on from NW_026057579.1 coordinate 38,175,333, forward strand.
GGCCACCAGGCAGGGCAGGGCTGGGGGAGGAAACGAGAGGCCAGCAAGCCCGGGGCGGGAGGAGCGGGGAGCTATCTGTGGGGCACCGCATCCCCGGTGCCTCCCTGCCACCCTGCCAGCCGGCAGCACTGAGTCCGGGAAGGGAAGGGGCTCTCACTCCAGATGTGGGTGCCTGTGCTGCACAGGGCAGGGCCAGGTCCCTCCCCCTGCTCCCGAGTGCGTGCCACACACCCTGCAGCCTGGCCTTCGTCGGCCTCCTCCAGGAGCGCGGTGGGGCCCTAAGTCATCCTCCTGGGTGTCCCCGCGGCCCCACGGGGAATGCCAGCCCTCCAGGATCCGGGCCAGCCCGCCTTCCTGCCTCCTGTCCCCCCCGCCGACCCCGGGGCCCAAGGGAGCTCTGCACTCATGACCTTGTCTCCCGGGCGTGCCGGGCCCAGTATTTGTGTGTGGAGGCCCCCTGGCTTCGAGGTCCTATTAGTCATGGAGACTCTGCCAGCGTTCCCCTCGGTGAGACCTCCTGACCCCCAGGCAGAGTTAGCCCACCGCGAGCCCGCAATCCAGTCAGTTCCACGCCTGACTCTGCTATGGTGAGTTTGGTTAGAATTTACCTAATCGTGCCCGCTGTCCTTGCAGGAGTCTCTGCCCCTGCAGGTGCCTCTGGTTCCTTTGTGCAGGGATGGGGGGGACACGAGTACCCGAGTGGCCTGGGAGCCCGTCCCTCACCCCTCAGGCGCCTGCACAAAGCGCAAGCTGCACACATCTCTGTGCTTCCCCGAGGTCAGATGGTGGCCTCGGGGCTCTCAGGGCCCAGTACACGGCGGGTGTGCAAGAGCTGCTTCTGAACGAGCACAGCATGAGGGGCCCCTTCAAGTCTTGGCGGAAACACTTAGAGGTCTGGGAACTGCACTTTGGTTTTCTTCCGTTGTTTCTGGGAACATCTGCAGACGATGATGAGCACGGGACCCCCCCCCCCCCCCACCCCTGCCAGGAATAACACGGGGACAGCACAGCCGCAGACGCCGCCACATCCCTCTCCAGGTACAGGGGCCGTGGGAAGGCACGGGCACACCTGCAGCGCCGATCTCCGCTTGCCCGTTTCCTTCGAGTGCCTGTGGGTCTGCAACACGGAGGGCGCTGTGGTCTGGTGCGAGCCCGGAACACCCCAAGTGGCTTTGGAGGGGCGGGCGTGGCAACACGGCCAGTGACTCCTTCTCCAGCTTGTAGGGAGACGCTGCATTCAACCAGCGCCTTCCCTGTCTGCGCACATGTGTCTTGCTCCCGTCCTTGTGACTGTCGTGTACACATGCATGCCCCGGAGAGGGAGAGAGACCAGGGACAGAGCGAGCGAGACCGGGGGACTTACTGTGAACGGCTGGCTCACAGACCGCTGACACTGCAGGGCGGGCACCAGGCGGGAGGGCAGGGCAGAGCCCCTGCGGTGGGGCCATCGGAGGCACGGCCCTCCCCTGTCTTCCAAATGCCGGCCTTCCTTGTCCCCCTGAGTCTTTCACATCAGGGACTCCTCCTGTTTCCCAGCTCCCCTGCGGCCCCACGTCCTCTGTCCCCCCGCTGTCCTCCGTCCACCCAGCAGGGCACGTCTAGGACCCGGCCTGGTCTGCCGTGGGCTCCGGGAAGCCGCCGGAACCTCGGCCTTCCCCACACTCGCCCCGGGGCCCTCCCGCCACCGCTGTCTCTGCTCCCACTGCAAACTGGGACGTTGGCAGGGTGCCAGACTCGGACAAGGCCCAGCAGAACCTGACGCTTCTCAGAGTTCTGCGGGAAGCGACGCTTGTTCCCTGGGCGATCCCTGACTCACGGTCTCTGGGGCGGGACGAGGACGCTCAGGTCCCAGAAGAAGCCCCAGCAGGAACGGTGGAAGGGCTGTGGTGGGAGCCAGATCTCGGCTGTCTTCTTCATTTTGTTCTTCCTCCTATTCTGTGGTTCTGACTGCTCCTCGTGGGACGCTGAGTCGTCTCTGGGCCGGGGGGCGGGTGCAGACGGGGCGCTCCCCGGGCCGCGGCCACCAGCCTTCCCACTTCCCCTCTTTCAGACAGACTTTGAGTTCATTTCCCTGCTCTGGTGTCTTCTCATTTTGTCTGATGTTCTTTGTCCTCAAGCACCAATGACCGTGGAAGGTGGCACAGAGACAGTGGTGCGTCCCCCACGCCCCCCAGGCCCCCCGGTTACCTCCCTTCAGGATGCGTTCCCAGGAGGGCGACCCTCAGGGCAAAAGGGACCCGGAGGCCAGTGCTGCCGTCAAACAGCCCACCCGGAAAGTGCACGGATTTAGCAGCAGGTGCACGCGAGGGCTGCTTTTCCTTTCTGGGCCGAGAGCGGGTTCTACTCTCCAGGCAGAGCGCGACACCAGTGTTTCAACCAGTGCACCTCGCTGTGGGGCATCAGAGGCACAGACTGAGTGCAGCGAGACCGCGGCCTGTGCCGTGGGCCACGACGCCGATGCCCGAACGGTGCGTCGGTGAACTTCCTTCCACCGGCAGCCCACCCGAGCGCGGGTGTTGCAGGCAGATGTGTGTAGGCCTATCGTGTAGATGTTTGGTGGCCATGAGAACCAAAGACGGTGCACAAAGTGCCACCAAAGCGGAGAATCAGCAGGACCTGTCCCTGAGGACTTTCTGCGGCCACTGAGCCCTCCTGGGTGGCAGGTGGGGCCACACGGGGAAGGAGTTCTGGAGTCACAGGGAATCCCGGGAGCCCCCAAAGCCGACGAAAGTGGGTTTACTTTTGGCAGGTGAAGAGAGGTCAAGGGTGAGGCGGACGAAGCCCGGCTCTGGTGGGAGGCTGCGCCCGGCTCTCCTTTCTGGCAGCAGGGGTGCAGGAGTCCAGAAGGCCCCGGGAGGAGAGTGGCCAGGGAGGAGGCGAAAGGCTGCTCCGGCCTCTCCCCGCAGGCCAGGCTGGGCCACCTCGCGGGTCCCCGTGGCCGCGGAGCAGCGCTCTGGGCAGACTGCAGTGGGATTTCCCCGGATGCCTCACGTACGTGTTTGAGTCCCGGTGCCGTCTTCCCCCCCATCTCCTCTCTGTTTCTCTTACATAATCTGTCCCTCGGGGACACACGTGTGGGAGGCAGGGGAAGAAGTCCTGCTTTCAAACTGGAGGCGGAGTTGGAGGAAGCCTCAAGGACAGCGACCTTGGCAGGAAAATCTCCAAAGAGCCCGACTTGTGCACAGCAGTTACGCAGCGGGTAACTGGATCAAATCACAGGAGTCTGGCCGTTAGAGCATCTTTCCTGCGTGCCCGGCCCACACTGGCTGCCTTATTCGTCCGTTTCCCCACCGGCAGCCACGGTCCGAGGCATACGGACGCTGGAGTCCAGAGCTCCACGTTTTCTCCTCTCCACCCTGGTCCCGCCTGGCAGAGGAAGGTCAGCGTTTTGGTTTGTAGGAAAAGAAATTCCGGTCCAGCAGGATAGCGTCACTGTCCCGAGTGGACAGACCTATATCTGGGAAGGAAGGTCGACACAGGCAGGTGTCCAATCCCCAAAGCCCTAAGCATCTATCGCACGGCTTCAGGGTCCAACCGTCTTCTCGAGGGTGTTTCTGAGATGAGGCAGCAGATGCTCAGAGACATAAATATGGATCACTCACCGTGCGAGCTGAGCTCCACCTGGGTCTCTGCTCCACATACTTGCGTGGGCGGCTTCTGTCCGCCAAGAACGGGGCTGCTGTCCCAGCCTGGAGGCACTGGACGCACCCCTCGGCCAAGGGAGGCATCGCTCCCACACAACGTTGGAAAAGGACTTTGACAGAAGGCGTCCCAGGCAGGCCCCGTGGCACCTGCCTGTCTGAGGTCAGACACGAAAGGACTCTGAGATCAGGGAGCATGTCGTCCTCGGCTGTTGTTAGGGCAACGCATCCCACAAACGCTTATTGAGCTCCTAATCCAGGACGCCCCGGAGCCAGCAGCTGTGGGCCCCGAGGACGGGCACAGACACACGCCTGCCCGCCTGCCAGGGGGCCTTGGGGACGCTGGCTCTTGAGCCACGTCAGGAGGGGTGGGTCAGACCAGAAGAGGGAGTCGCTATCTCCTGGAGCGACGCGGGAGGACAGGAATGAAAACCCTCCGGGGAGGCCTCAGGACAGACCTGCTCCCGCGGTGCTCACACACAAACTGTAAACAGTGGAGCCCAATGTACGGCATTGAGCGGGTGGGGCCCTTGCTGTCGTGTGGGTGGGGGCCCTGGAGCCCTGCCCAGGCCCTGAGGCCCCTGCAGCACCGTCCTTCCTGGGAGTCCTGTCCCCGCTTTTTACAGGGGAAGTGGCCTCGCTCACATGCACGATGCGTTATCCGGGACGGAGCTCAGGCTTCCTGACCGAGAGCCCTTATCGTGGGGCCTCTGTGGTTCTCCTGCAGGGGCCTGGGGCTCGTGGGGGCAGCACGTCCCCCGCGGTGCCCTGTCCTGGCCTCGGCCCTCCGCGCTCCTCGAGTGGGCAGCTGGGAGGCGAGGGGCTTTAGGGCCGGGCCTCCCTCCATCTGTCGGTGCTATAGCTGGGCTGAGCCAGGACACCCAGGCTCCCGGAGAGAGCAGCCTGCTCGGGGGTGACCCGGGGCAAACAGCAGGGGCTTGCTTCCAGAGGGGGACTCGGCCGAGGGGGGAGCACAGCCTCGGACGTCAGGATTGCCTCAGGGCAAGGAAGGCTGGTCCCGCATGGCTCCCGGCACCTGAGCCCCCACCAGCCACTGCTGACCACGCGGACTCCCTTCCTTCCGTGGCCCCTGTGCCAGGCATCCACGGGCTGCGTCACTTACCCTCAAGTGCCGGGAGGGAGACGCTCTGCCGGGCGGGCCTCGGTGGCTCCGAGTCGGGCTGGGAGGAGGTCCATCTGACCCTCTTGCTGCAGGACCACGCAGGCTCCTTCCTCTGGCTGGACAGAGCGCGTCTTCTTCCCTGAGAGAAAACGAGGGTCTGACATCCCAGGACACAGACAGGATGCCATTCCTAACCCACGGCAGCCTCTGGGTGGGCTTTTCTCTGCATGGGGCGGCGGGTGAAGGAGGAGGGCGCATGCGGGTCATGGCGCCCTGATTGGGTGGGCAACCTGGGCCACTGGAGGCTCTGCTGGGGCCAGCGGGGCGGGAGAGGGCGCCACGGTCTTGGGGTTTTCGGGTGGATGGCAGAGGCCCCTGGGGAGGGCTCCTGTCCACACCCAGGTGGCCCTGGCCACCACCTCCCCACAGTGGGCCGTCAGGGCTGAGGGCCGGCAGGCCGGCCATCCCACTCTTGGCCGGGAGCTGCACTCCTGTTCCTTCGCCCATCACCCTGCTGCAGGCTTTGCTGTGTCCCTCTCCGGGGGTGCCCTGAGCAGATGGCTGTGCCCTGGAAGTAAAGGGAAGAGCTGAGGCCCCCCACGTGCACTGGCTGCGGCAGGGGCTGGGGGCCAGATTCCCTTTTTCCCTGGCTCTCGGAGAGGTCCCTCCCTGTCAGCACAGGTGTCCCATGGGTTATTGGCAGGACTGACCCGGGACCCCCGGCAGAGGGACGCCCTGTTGCTCTCCAAGCCAGGCTGCACCCGGGCCCCTGGACACCTCGAGGTGCCTGCCTGACCCCTTACACAGCACGTGCGAGGGAAATTGACTCAGGGTCCTACCTCCAGTCCTGGAGCATCAGGGGGCAGCTTGACCAGCCAGACAGTTCACGGAAGCTAGTGCCCGCCTCTAGGGTGGCTCAGGTGGGACAAAGCGGAAAGAAAGGCTGGGGCCGTTTTACTGCTTCTATAAGAAGGATAGAAGGAGGGGGAGTTTCAGGCCCGGCGGCTAGAAGAACACTTATGTAGCAATTCTGAAATGTAAGTGGCCCTTTATGCACTGAATCGCAGGAAAACAGCAGCCCCGTCCTGTCCACACACGTTGGGGAAGGAGATGATGAGGGCTGGCCAGGCTGTGAGCTGGTTTCCTAGGGCCGTCAGAACACGTCCTGTGGATGTGCAGTTTACGCGACACTAACGTGCCGGGCACGTGCTGGGGGCTGGAGGTCGGGGACTGGGGCACTGCGGGGTGGGGGAGGGGGTCTGGGTCCTCTGTGGCCTCCCTCCCCGGCGGGCACACTCTGTCCTTTCCCGGTGTTTCCATGCGGTCGCTCTGCGTGTGCCTGTGCTCTACCCCCGCTCTAACGAGGTCACCAGCTAGATAGGATCGGGGCCACCCTAGTGACCTCATTTAACCTCCGTCTCCCGTCTAAAGACACCGTCTGCAAATACAGTCCCAGTCACAAGTGCTGGCTCGAACAGGGGAGCCCGGGGGCGGGGGGGGCGCCGCTCAGCCGCAGGAGCCCGTGGCGCCGTCCCAGGGCGGTGCCTGCCTCTCGCCTGGAGAACAAGAAGGGGTTCCCTGCACACCGTGCTCTCCTGGGAGAGCACGGCTCTGGGTCAGAGGATGGAGCGCCAACAGACCTTGCAAGGGGAGGCGCAGGCAGGAAAGGTGAGTGTGTGCGAAGCCCTCACAGCCCCCAGTAGACGCCCGGGCGGGGACGAGGAGGCACAAATGAGGCAGCCAGTGCGTGGTCTGCACGCCCTACATGCGCCTCTCCCGCGGACGGCATCGAGTCGTGCCGGGCTGGCGGCTCCCGGGGCTGTCGGCCAGAGGAGCCGCGGTGCGGGCAGGGCCTGGCGGCTTCGCGGTCACAGTGGACGAACCGGCACAGGCACCTGGCGACGCCCGCTCCCTGTCCCTTCCTGGGAGGGCGGCCAGCCACCCACCCACGCCCGGGCAGTTTCTGAAGCGTCAGCGCCCGTCTCTGCTGCTGCAGTGGCTTCTGCGTGACCGTAGCGTCCTCTTGGGAGGCCGTCAGGGTCCCAGGCACGCTGCTTGGGCCGCACCCGCTGGCACCAACCACAAAGTCATCCGCCCATGGCATTTCAAGCCTTTGCCTAAACGGTGGCGGGAGAAGCTGAGCCAGGTACAAACAGTGCCCAAGGTGAAAGTGCCTTTGGGGGAGGAGTGGGAGTCGGAAGGCAGGAGAGGGAGCCTGCAGTCAGGATGAACCTGGCCTGTGCGGGGCAGAACGACCCGTGCAGCTGGAGCCCGGCCAGCCATGCTTGGCACCCCTGGGCTCCCGCCTGCCCGGCCCCGATTGCGGGAGATGTGGGGGGATGCTCCCGACGGGGGCGCAGGGGCCGCGGAGGGTGGGATGCGGGGACCATGCGCCCGAGAGGGATGTGCCTCTGGGTCTTCCTGAGATCAGTGGAGACAGCGTGGGCACCCTGCGTCTGGCCCCTCTGCACGGGGCCCGGGTGCCGGGCTTGAGAGTGCAACAGCGTGCCCACTAGAGCACCGGCCAGAACAAGAGGAGCCCCGGGGTCACCCCCAACATCGCCGGATCGGGAGCCCAGGCGGGAGCGTGCTTTCGAGGCAAGGTTACGGAGGAGCTCCGAGGCCAGGCCTGCAAGACATCCCTTCCCCGAGCGCTGGTCGGAGGGGCTGGAGCCCAGAAGGGACACGTCCAGCCTGGCCTGCCTCTGAGCGCCCTGCCCCGCCTGAGGAGGAACGTCGATTATGCAGGAGCCCAGGAGGCTGGAGATGTCACCCCAGGGAGCCCGACGGGCAGGAGATCGTGTCCTGGAACACAGAAATGGTCGGCAGGGCTCCGTGCCAAGTCGTGTGCCCTGGGATGGTCGCCGTGGGCAGGACTGGCCGGCCCCTGCCCCCCAGCCCCACCTAGCTGGTGTCACCAGGGAAATCAGGTGACATCAGTTTTGCATCAGGTGTGTTCAGAGGTAATTAATTCCCTTCTCCAAACGCTATGGAGACGGGTCACACGGGGTCCTGGTGAGGCCTCTGCCCTACGCAGGGCACCGCCCACCCCCGGGCTCAGTCCTCCGGCGGCCGTGTTGATTCCAGCATCACCGCATGGGACACGCAGACGGGAGACCCACCCGGCGGTGGACCACACAGTGGGGTCACAGGCACTGTCAGCACGTCCTCACGCCTGATCCGGAGGTCACGGGGCGAGGCAGGGGAGTGGCCGGGAAGCAGGTGGTGAGTGGCCCCGGCTGGCGGGACGGCTTCCCTGGGGAGGCTGCGGTGTTTCCCGGGCCGCGGGAGCAGACGAGGCAAAGACAGGACATGAGCCAGGGAGCCACTCCATGCCGCCAGGGGGACGTCCGATGGTCCACCCGCGCCGTCTCTGGCTTATGGCGAGGCCCGGGCAACGGAGGGAGGGTGTGCGGCCTGGGGGCGGTGGGGCATATCCGGAAGCAGCCTCGGATGTCCCCCATTCTCCCTGCGCTGTTCCGACGGGGACACCCTGTTCCGCGAGACCCCAGTGTACCGTCTTCAGGGACCGCGTGGAGAACGTCCACCCGAAGGCCACCAGTTTCACGCGCAGAGGAAGTCTTTGTCTAGACAGCGCCTCGCCTTTTTTCACTCCAAGAGGGGAGGCTCCGGAACCTGAACGTGAATGCAGCAGGAGAAAGTGCGGCACCGACCCAGCGGCCCGCTGGGAGAGGCTGTGCCGCGTGTGGTCGCCACGGGGCCAGCCACAAGCACTGTCCTGAGGGAGGCCTGTGCTCCTTCGTGTCTCTGTCTACACAGAGGGGCCGAGAGGGCGAAAGTTGGGGGGGGGGCTCCACCCCACGGAAGGGCAGGATGAAGAATCTCCCCAGGCCGGGACAGGCACCCGGCAGGGGCGGAAGCCCTCTGACCTGGGGCTGGGGGTGTTTGTACGTGAGGGCTGCTGACGAGAGGGCTTCTCGGAGGAGGGGACGGGGTGAGGAACACTTGGTAAAGCTGTTCTTGGCTGTCGAGCTGCCTGCCTGTGGTGATGTGTCAGCCAGACGGGGCCACAGGTGCCCAGATACCTGCCCAGACGGTACCCTGGGGGTCTGGGAGGGCATCTCTGGAGAAGAGTGAGATTTGTTTGTTTGTTTTTAATGTGAAATTTATTGTCAAATCGGTTTCCATACAACACCCAGTGCTCATTCCAACAGGTGCCGTCCTCAATACCCATCCCCCTCACCCTCCCCTCCCTCCCGCCCCCCATCAACCCTCAGTTTGTTCTTAGTTTTTAAGAGTCTCTTGTGGTTTGCCTCCCTCCCTAACTTTTTTTTCCTTCCCCTCCCCCATGGTCTTCTGTTAAGTTTCTCAAGATCCACATATGAGTGAAAACATATGATATCTGTCCTTCTCTGCCTGACTTATTTTACTCGGCATAATACCCTCCAGTTCCATCCACGTTGCTGCAAATGGCCAGATTTCATTCTTTCTCATTCCCGAGTAGTGTTCCATTGTATACATAAACCACATCTTCTTTATCCATTCGTCAGTTGATGGGCATTTAGGCTCTTTCCGTACTCTGGCTATTGGTGAGAGTGCTGCTATAAACACTGGGGTACAAGTGCCCCTCTGCATCAGCACTCCTGGATCCCTCGGGTCAATTCCTAGCAGTGCTATTGCTGGGTCACAGGGTAGATCTGTTTTTAATTTTTTGAGGAACCTGGAGGATAGTGATATCTGAGTTACAGGCAAGTAAAGCACAGGGCCCTCCCGGCATGGGTGGGCCTCACCCGATCCGTTGAAGGCCCGATGGGAACAGAACACTGACCCAAGGGCGGGTGAGGAGCGCTTCTCGGCCGGCCCGTCTTCGAGGAGGGGCACGTCTTCCGTTCAGAGAATACAGATTGGCCACGGGCTCTCCTGGGTCTCCAGCTTGCTGACTGCAAATCTGGGACTCCTCGGCCTCCATAACCTGGGAGTCAGTTCATGATAATCCTTCTGTGTATGGATGCACGCACACACACGCGTGCACACACACACACACGCACACGTGCACACGCACACGCACACACACACGCGCACACGCGCGCACACGCACGCACGCACACACACGCGCACACATGCACACGCACACGCACACGCCTCCTATTGGGTCTGCTTCTCCAGACACTACTGCTGTCTAACAAACCACCCCACAGTTAGTGGCTTCAAACAACCCACACTTCTTGTCTCACAGCGTCCATGGCTCTTAGCTGGGGCTCCTGCTCAGGGTCTCAGACTGCAGTCAAGACCTGGCCAGGCTGCATTTCCTTTGGGAGCTCATCTGTGCGCGAGCCCACTCCCAAGGCCGCTCAGCGTGCTGGCAGAGTCCCTCTCCTTGTGTCTGAGGGGCAGTAACCCAGCTTCTGGCTGTCAGCTGGAAGCCATCCTCTGCGATCAGACGTCCTCTGCGGCTCCCGGAAGTTGTCTACAGCCACTAGAGGTCATTTGCAGCCGTTAGACATCATGCATAGCTCCTAGAGGTCATTGTGGCTCCTAGGGGTCAACCATGGCTCCTGGACATCATCACAGCTCTTAAAGGTCACCGTGGCTCTTAGAGATCATTTGTGGCCACTAGAGATCACCCACAGCTCCTAGAGGTCATGGAACTTCTAGAGGTCATCCATAGCTCCTAGGGTTGGTCCTAACTCCTAGGGGCAGTCCTCAGCTCCTAGGGTTTGTCCCCAGCTCCTAGTGGTTGTCCCCAGCTCCTAGTGGTTGTCCCCAGCTCCTAGTGGTTGTCCCCTGCTCCTAGGGTTTGTCCCCAAATCCTAGGGTTTGTCCCCAGCTCCTAGGGGCCGTCCCCAGCTCCTCACCATGTGGACTCTCCCCACAATTCAGCAAGCGGCAGGGTCACCTGCAGAGCACCCGCCAAAAAGAAGCTTCACACAGGTGCTGTGGTCGCAGAAGCTTCTCCCCCACCATGGCACGGTCCGTTGGTTAGAGAGGTCACAGGTCCCTCCACACTCCCAGAAGAGGGGCCTCCCAGGACATGTCTGTCCACCGATGACACAAAGTGTCCATCTGTAGGATGTACAGTCCTGAGGGTCACCTGGGGTCACCCAGGTCACATGATTATGTTTTAAATTGCAATAATATATTTCAAGACTTCGAGTTTCTTTTGAGTTTGACTCCTAAAAAATTTAATCTCCTCTCACCTCAACGGTTTATTCTTGTCAGCTGTGTTGCTTTAATTTACTGACACTTGTCCCATGGTGCTTCCTCATCCCTCAGGTCAGAAATTTTCCCAGAGATCCTTCTGTGGGCTCTGCCCTCCCACGCTCCTGCCCCGGCGATGGCAGCATCCGCGCCACACGCTCCCCGAGAACCCGAGTTCTGTGTCCCGAGCTGGAAGCAGGGCCTCCTCCGGCGGGTGTCCTGGGGGGCCAGGCCCGGGGGCTTGAGTGGTCAGGACAGCACGAGCCACGAGCGCTCGGCTGTGGCTGGCGTGGACTCCATACCAAACGGCATCATCAGAAACGCACGTGCACGTGGACGTGCAGAGTAGACCCATAGGGACGGTCTGTCACTCTCTCTGCTCTGGGTAGCCCCCTTCCTGGCCAGTCCCCTCCCAGGTGCCACGCTGTCCCCTCACGTGCCACCACAGCTCGTGCCGGGCCCCGTGGCGGGAGGGTTTCCGTGTGCTCGCTCTCCCACGTGAACAGCACCTGAGACCAGAACTGGCCCCAGGCCCCAAGAGCTGCGCTCCTTCTTTTTCCGGAAGGGACCCTGCCCTCTGCACACCTGGTCTGGCCCCAGGGCCTCCCCCGGGGCTGCCTGACTCCCTCCCGCGCTTTGCTGAGCTCACTGATGTGCGGGATGATGGTGAAGGCAGCAGGGCGCCCCCCGGCGGACGTGCCTCCTCACAGGGTGAGGTGGTGACTCCCATGTCCCACTCTCCAGCTCCGGGGGGTCTCCTGTGACCTCCAGCTCCCCCACTCGCTGCGCCCCTGGGCTGCATCATAACGTCTTCGTGTGAATCTCCTCTTGCGATCAGACGGCTTGGCTGACAACCTCCTTTGCCTGTGTATCTGTGTTTACACTCCCGTCACTCTGTCGGGGTGAATTCGTACAACTGGCAGGTGCTGCTTTCCTTACACTCGCCTGTTTCTGGGGGGGCCCTGCCCCCAAGCCCCGGCTCCGCGGCTCCGTTCCGTTCACTTCCAGCCCCCCGCTCAGGCCTCCCCTGATCCCCGCGGGAAGGGGTCTTGCTCCTCGGCGGGTCCACGACCACACGTTGGACACTCACGTCCTGTGTCGCTTTGACCTTGCACCATGGTGGTTTCCACCTGCACCAGCTTCCCTGACACGGTCCCAGCTCACGTTCGGCTTCGCGTGCCCGCACGGGTCAGCAAGGGGAAGCTGTCACCGGGTGAGAAGCTGTGTTCCAGCCTCCGACCCCCACGGCGGCCGGCCGGCGCCTGGCAGTGTGACCCTAGGTTTCCCCAGGTGGAAAATGGGACCTAACACCTGCTTCAAGAGTGGCGAGCTCCGTTGCAAGAAACTGCCAGCACAGTGTCCGGCACGTTGTGAGAATCCAGGAAATACAGCCACTGCCCCCGTTGTCATTGGCAGTAGTAGGGACAGACGTTGGTTAAGTGACTGAGTGCGAAGAAACTCCTTAAGGAAGGAGAACTGCAAACGAAGAGAGAGAGAACAAACCAAACCCCAGCTCTTAGAAAGGTCTGTGTTTCCAAGGCAGCCGCATCCTCTGCCAGCCCCCTGGGGAGTCCGTCACAAGGTCCCTCGTCGTTGCTGCTCCCCTAAGAAGGAGCGTGAGTCCAAGGTTTTCGGGGGCAGTGGTTACAGATTTTAGGGTCTCAAAAATAAGAATTAGAAATTACCCAAAATTTTAAGTGGAGAAGGAGGTATCTCTCTGTGGGTTTTGGTTCAAGTCTGGGCCGGAACGGTACCGATTCACCTGCATTTTCTCGGGACCGTCCCCTTCAGTGAGCGCAGTGGCACGGCTGATGTACACGCGGTCACGCAGCCATGCTTATGGGCCGCTTCTCCCCGCCCAGGGGGTCCCCACGTGCGTCCACACCGCGTTCACGACCCGTGCGAAGCCCCAGCCGGCCTCCATCTTCTCACCTCTGCGTCCGGAGCGTCCGCACCCCCTCTCCATTCCGCATTCCCTCCCCGTTTTCAGAGCCTGAGCCCGGGACCGGGAGACAGGACCCTGAGGTGCAAGCGGCTTCCAGAAAAGCCGCAGGGCTTGCCGGCCAGGCCTTCCCTGGCTTGACTCGCTGAGGCTGCTGATGAGGGTGTGAGAAATTCAAGGGCAGGGTCTGCACTTCGCATTCCCAAATTTATTACGGAGGTGGCAGGGGTTGGTGTGCGTGACTCCTCGCACATCTCCAGAAATGAATTTCCTGACATTTTGCTCTTAAACAAAATGTATATGTGTTACCCGTCAAAAGCAGGTGATTTGTACGTTCTGAGATTCACGGGTTCTAGGAGCTGATCTTCAGCAATAATGCTTGATGGGCCATTAGAGACAAGATTTACTTGGTATTTGTCCTTTTTCCAAATCTGCACATTTATTTAAAACAGCGTCCCGGGCTCTCGGTTGAGGAATGGTCTCAGACCCGCTGCCGCACACCGGGGCCCCTGCCAAACACCGATGGTTCACAAGGTGAGGGGATCCAGGGGAGGGAAACGAGTGGAGTGAGAGGTGGGCGAGGGGCCCGTGGCGTTCTGCCGTGCAGAACGTGGTGCGAACACACAGAAAGCAGGTGGAGGAGAGAAAAGGGGGCAAAACTTCGCGTCCCTCAGTTTGCAGAGCTGTTTCCTCAGTCCGTCCTCCCCCAGCTGGTGAGTCGCGGGGCGGGCTGCATCCGGTCCAGCGGGACGAAGAAGGAAGCGGGATGAGCGAGGTGTGGTCTAGAGCCCCGTGGACGTGGGCCGGTGGTGACCTTTGAGTCCCACGTGGTCCCCAGTCCCTCTGGGAGCCAGCAGGGAGCCAGTTTGTCCTCCAGGCCATAGGCACGCTGGTAAGTGGGGACTTCCACACCAGGAGAGTGCAGTCTGACGGTCTGGCTACAGGCTGAGGTCAGAGCCATGACTTAGTGGCTGGAGGCCCGCGTCTGAGCTGGGCTCTGCTCTGCTAACCCCCAAGTCCCCTCGCTGCTCTGACTCTGTTCTCGTTCCCAGAAGGAAGGGGCTGGGCCAGTCGGCGCCCGAGGGCCTCACAGGCCATGGAAACTTCTGATTTGTCCTTCCCCCCACCGGCCTCTCCTCCTGGTGCACACACGTCCCCAGCTTGGGGACAGCTGGCTGCCCTGGTTTCCCCTCCTCCCTGCCCGTTCCTCACCCTCCACCGGCCTCTCCTCACCTCTGGGACTAGCGCTTTGGCCGGCTGGGCCCCCCCACCCCGTCTCCCCGGTTGTGGTGTCGCTCAGACGGGGGCTCACAGGCCCTCCCTCCGGCTCACGTCCAGCCCGAACCCACCTACCCTCTGTGTATGCTACCACCTGTCCCAGAGCCCTTGGCTTTGTGCCGGGAACCGAGCTCCCGACCTTCCCGCCCCCCCGGTGGGGCCGCCTCATCCTTCTGGAGCCTCAGCCCCTGCGCTGACCCCGACTCCTCTCTGTCTGTCACACGGAACCCGGCGGGACGGGCTTCACCCCATGACCACCCTGGCCGGCTGGGCCCACCGCTGCCTCCGGCCGCATCCCCTTCCACCGTGCTCTGCGCTGCACACGGCAGAGGGAGTCTCCCCGAAAAGAGGAGTCGGTGATACATCGATGCTCCACGTCCCCAGGTGGTCTGCACTTGGTGTCAACACCCAGCCCCTTGGAGTGGCCCGGAGCCCCTAACGCTGCGGTCCCCCTTCCTCCCTGACCCCGCCCCCCAGTCGCGCCCGGGGCCCACCTTCGGGGCGTCCGCGTGCCTGGCCATCTGCGGGTAGCCCCGCCCCCAGATGTGTCCGCAGCTCTATCCCCCGCCCCCCAGGCCTCCCCCCGGGGGACACTGCCGGTGCCCGTTCCGGCGGGTCTCACACCTGAGGCCGCCCCGTGCACCCCTGGTCCTCACCCCTCTACAGCGTCTCCACAGCACGCGTTACCTCGGCACAAACACTGTAGTTTTCCCGTTCGTCTGGTCTGTGCTATGTATCACAAACCACACAGGGCGGAGTCTTGTCGTGACCACTCACGAATCAGACACGAGGAAAATATCCCGGGCTCTTGGGTTGGCTGGTGACGTCGGGTGTGGTGACGGGGCAGCGACCGCAGCAGGTGACAGGTGCTTGGGGGTGCGGACGGGGCGGCACTGGGGACAGATCATCTCCTTGCACCAATGACGGCAGGAGGCCATGGCGGACAGAGGGGGACAGACCTAAAACCCCTTTATAAGGGGGCCGACCGCCAAGGGCCTGCTGTCCTGGGCAGCTGGCCATGTGGCAGGGAACCCCAGGGAGGGTTTGGGGAGATGCTCACCAGGGTGGAGAGGCCCCTTCCAGCGGGCAGGTCTGGAGGAGGCTGATCTCCACCCTGCTTGCCCGGCAGGATTCTGCTCCGCCCTTCCCGCTGCCTCTCGCAAACCCCCTCTCCATCCTCTCCCTTCTCACATGTTGTGCTTGGATTTTTAAATCTGCAGGAGGATGAGGTGTAACAGCTGTCTCCTCAAAGGCTTGCTGTGGATATTGTACGAGGTCACCGGCAAAGCGGGCGGAGGGCTGCCCACGGACAGTGCCCAGTGAGGGTCGGTGCTCACGTTATCCGGGAACCGGGGTGTGAATCGCTGGGATTAACTCAGAGCCACAAGCAGATGCTACTGAAGGTCACGGTTGGTACGCAGCATCCGCGGGTGGGAACAGCAGCCCAGGTCCTGAGGGCTGGGAGCTGTGGGGAGTCGAGGCCCCAAAAGGCAGGACGGGCAGAGTGTGACTGGTGAACAGACACTGCTTGCTGGGCAGACCTGTGGCCTCGGGGCCTGACACGGAGGCCCCTGGAGAAGGAGCGGTGGCCGATCCCTTCGGCTCTCTAGGGTCACTGGTGCGGCTTGAAGAAGATCTGTGTCCTCGTGAGGGCAAGGGTACCTTCTTTTGGGCAAATCCAGATTCCTCTGAGCAAATCCGGTGGTGTTCCTTCCCTGAAGGACGCAAAACCTCAGTGTGGACAGCGACCCAGGAAGCCCCTCGGTCGCTTCTCTGGCCCCTCCCCTTGCGTGGCGTCCGTCCGGAGGACAGTTCCCATGGGAAAGAGAAACCACCCAGAGGGGGCTCAGGTCACAGATTGAGGCTGGCCTGCACTTGGGGCCACTTGCCGGTCAGCTGCACGGAGACACCTCCTGCCTCACTTCTGGGGCGGTGACAGCCCCCAGCGCTCACTGGCCTCCCTCCTGGAGGACGACGAGTGTCCGTATCCAGCGGCAGCTGCAGGCGCTAATAAAGTAATCCGAGGTGACCCGGATCTTGGTCCTTTGAAGACTTGGTGTGTTTCCTTGTGTGTTTGTTTTAAAGTTTATTTTTATTTATTTTGAGAGACAGCTGGACAGCAAGCAGGGGAGGGGCAGAGAGAGAGACAGAGAGAGAGAGAGAATCCCAAGCAGACTTCGTGGTCAGCATAGAGCCCGATGTGGGGCTCGATCCCAAGGACTGTGAGATCGTGACCTGAGCCGAAATCAAGAGTCGGACGCCTAACTGACTGAGCCCCCCAGGCACCCCTGAAGGCGTGGTTTTCGAACTGCCTTGAGGTTCCGGGCGCTGCCTGCGGTGGCCTGACTTGGGCCCTACCCACACTCTCCCTTAATTCACTGGACGTCCGCCCTCTCGTTCATCACACGGCAACGACCGTGTGGTAACCGGACTGCGGCTGGGACCCAGGCACAGCCAGGTTCACCAGGCCGGCAGGGCCCGGCCGCCACTCTGACGGGCTGAGCCCAAGACAGAGGTCCTGCCTGGTTTGGGATCGGGCCCCGAGCAGCCGGGCCGGTGTGCACCGGGACGGGGGCTGCTGTTTCCGGGACTTCTGTGGCACAGGAGGCCCCGGGCTGTGTGCAGTTAATGTCGTCGAGGAGGGTGCAAGGCTCTTACCTTCCCGCTCATGCGCAAGCCACCGAGGCACAGAGAGCTGCACTTGTAGCTGTGAGGACATTTCAAATCCAAGACCTCGGGCCCCAGAGCTGAGGCTTCCGGCCGCGGTGTTACCGTCCCAGCCCCGGGCCACAGTAATGGAGGGCGTCTTTGGGGCCCGGGCCTTCATTCCACAGCGAGCCTGCTGCGTCAGGACCACCTCGTGCAGCTCTGACGGCTGTCCACTGGCCTCCTCGTGCTTGGGATCAGACCCCAGGGCCGGTCTGAAGAGCACTCAGGAGGGGGTCTGCCGGGAAAGGCTCCGCCCCATCTCCTGGCCTGACCGCGGCCGCGCGCCCCAGGCGGTCCCCGTGAGCACACTGCCGAGAGGCATGGGGCTTCGTAGGCGAACACGTTTCCATGCAGCCTCTGCGTCCTGAGAAGGAAAATCGAATGCAGTTCACAGTTTTGCATTCAGTTCTCCACCGGGGTCAATTAAATACCCACACTTGTCTGAAGCAGGAGAGTATCAGCTAAGACTCTTAACGGCTATTTCCAAGGTCCGGCGGTGGACTGAAACATCCCGAGGTCAGGGCGGCAGCCATGACCCCAAGGTCGGGCCGGGGCTGGGCCTTCCGGGGGCGGTGGGAGGAGGGATACCTCTGCATGACCGTGCGAGTGGTTATTTTCCACCCGAAACCCAGACGCTTCGATGTTGTGCGTGAACGTACCCCACATCTGGGTCTGGGGAGAATGTGGAGCTCATTTCTTGTTCGGTAAGTAATAGAAAGCTTCTTGTGGCTTTGTTCGGTCTAAAATGTGCCACGATCTTTTTGCCAGTGGAGGATAAATTCACGAGGGAAAACGAGAAATGCGGGAGATGCACTTTGAGCACAAAACCCACAGGGAAGGGAGAGCTCCGTGCGTGCCAGCCGCGTGTCAGGCGGGCTGCGTCAGCTTCCCGCGCTCATCCCGCAGGCATTGGGGGCCTGGCTCCGCCCCGGCACCCTTAACTTCCCCCCACAGTGAGTGCGACTGGTCCAGTGACTGCTTGTGGGGAGCTGCCGTGTGGGGGCTCACGAAGGCCCCAGAGAAACAGCAGAACTCACCCAGCCCCCGCGGGGAGCGGCCGCAGACACTCCCGACAGGCACAGCCCAGATGCACCTGCTCCGGAGCCCAGCAGGGAAGGCGCCACGGAGGGGCTCAAGCCACGGGGGGACTAACCTGAGGCTCGCCTGCAAATGCTTAGGAGCCCGGGGCAAACGAGTGTCTGCAGCAAGGCCGGGGACGGTAGAGAGCATTACGAATGAAAGCAGAGGAGGGAATCCAGGGAGACTTCCAGGAGGAGGCCTCATCGTCTGGGCCCTGAAAGGTGGGGGGTTTGGACCTGCCGAGCTAGGGGCTGGCGGCTTTCCCGGGGAGAACTGACCTCTCTGAAAGAGGGACGCACGCACGGCCCCCAGAAAATGTCGGGAGCAGTGAGGTTGGCAGGCCCCCCGCCACCGATGGCCCCAAGGCAGCGGGCTGAGTGCCAGCCGGCCGGCCGGCTGGGGCACTGGCTCGCGAGGCCGGGGCTCTACCTCCCCAGGCGTGGGCAGGTGTGGAAACCGGGAGCTGCTGGCGTGCACACGTCCATGATGAAGCTCTGGACCCATGCTGGGCGCCCTGTGGCACGCTGACTGGTCATCCCGTGGCATGTCTGATGCAGGACTCAGCAGATATCACAGGGTCCCCCCACCGCCGAGAGCAAGGCAGCCATTCCCGTGGGGACACAGAGGGTGAAACCCCTGAAATCATCCAATGCAGGGAAATGAAGGAGGCGTGGGAGGGCTTTGGGGCAGGAGAAAGTCAGCACAAATTCTGCCCTGAGTGGCCGTTTCAGAGGACGGATGTGAGCCTGCGAGCTGTGTGCATGTGTGTGTGTGTTGAGCATGTGGTGTGTGTGTGTGTGAATGTGCGTGTGTGAGGGGTGTGCATATGTGCACGTGCGTGTGTGAGGCGAGGTGCGTGTGTGTGTGAGCACATGCGTGCCTGCAGGTTCCTCTGCCTTGCACACCTGCCTCCTGGAAATCTGTGTGTTAGGCCAGCGAGCATGCCCTGCAGCCTTGGGTTCATGTGGGTGCTGAGGGGCCAGGAAGTGGGGGGTGGGACTGGGCTGCGTCCTCCCCCTGCCTGTCCCCTGCTGCCAGGCCCCCCAGTAGGCTTGGAGGGAGAGCGGGCTTGCATCCTGGCGTGGCAGGGGGACAATCCCATGACGTGGGGAGTCAGTCCCCCTTCCTTAAGCTCCAAACCCAGGTTTTAGGCAGGAACTCAACTTGGCATCCGTGCGTGACGCCCCCAAAGTGCGGGCAGATGTGTAGAATGCGTTCACTGAGAGGACATTTTCACGCGGTGTCTTTGCTTTCCAACAAATGTCGGGTTACGGACCTGAGTTATGCTTTCGTGATCCGAGGACGGGACGCATTTTCTTCTATTTGCACTGAGAGGAAGTAGAAGTTTTGCCGACACCTCCTGTCTCCCACGTGCCACGGACACCGGGGAGACGTGGCCGGCGCCCGACCCACCTGCCGTGGTGGGAGGCCGCCTGCGTGGGGGATTCTGGTGCCAGGGGACGCGCCAGCTCTGAGCGGCGCTCCTGGTGACACTCGGGGGCTGGCCAGGAGCCCGGCGTAGCCAGGGGACCCCGTGACTCTCTACTTATGGGAACACAGTCAAGTTCCCCCCTGCACACAGCTGCTCCTCTCTTCCCTCCCAGAGACTGAGCTCTGGGAACTGGGGGGCCGCTTGGAGAAGGAGGGGCTGCCCTTCTTGGGGGCCCCCAGGAGGAACGTGTGGGAAGGAGCGCACAGGCACACTCTGTTAGCACAGGTGGGGCTCAGGGTGGCCTGGAGGTCAGGGGCAGCGGGGCGGATGGCTGCAGGAGCTCTAGACACGGGAGAGAATGGACACAGGTCGTGGTGTGCGGGGAGAGTCCCCGATGGGCCATTGACACAGTCCCTCCACCCCCCCCCCCCCCGTGCAGTCACATGTCCTCTGAGCTGTTCAGCGGAGGGAAACCAGTCGTCTCCCAAGCTGCTGCTCTTATCTCACACGGGACTTGTCCCCAGGGGTGAGGGCGGTCTCGTGAACAGAGCCACTCCTGTCCCTGCAACCAGTGTGGCCGCTCGGGGCTGCAGGGACGGCTGCAGCCTGGACCCTGAATCCACCTGGGACCCTGCAGTCAGGACAGCTAGGGTCGCTGGGGGCGGTGCAGGCGGGGTCACGGGTGGGGGTGCAGGTGTGGGGGGCCAGCCAGGCGTTGTATCAAAGTAAACCAGAGCTTTCAGCCCTCACAGCTGCCAGCGTAGGAATCGGACCAGCCTGTGGAGTGAGCTCCCCGTCGCTGGTGGAATCCTGGGCGGCTGAGGGCAGCTTGGGGAAGGGGTAGAGGAGGGCTTCCCGAGTCGTCCGGAGGGCGACCGGGGCGGCATCTGGGTCAGGCCTTGGTGGGTTTTCTGGGCAGCGGTGGTGACACGGGTCTCACTCTGACCCCTAGGTCGGGAGGCCTCAGGCCTGAGTGTCAGGGCGCACGCTTGCAGCGGACCAAGGCGCGGTCGGGGCGGTGCGGGTTTCGTAGGGCCGCCGTGCCGGGTCAGTGCAGAGCTTGCAGCTCCCGACACGAGTTCGCTCCGTCACCGTCCGGAGGACAGGGGCCCCCGATGAGGCGTGGCAGGGCCACAGGCCCTGAGCTGGCTTCCTGCACCTCCAGCTTCTGGGCCTCCGGGCGCCCTTGGCTTGTGGCCACACCACCCAGCGCCCGCCCCTGTCATCGTGAGGCCTCTTCTGTGCGTGGATTCAGGCCCACGCTACGTCTTGACAGATTATCTCTTGGGGGACGCAACTATCCAATTATCTCTCGGATTATCTCTTGGGGACACAACTCAACCCTTCAGGCTGGCTGTGCGCCACTCCCAGGGGAATTAGTTTGGGGCGGGCAGGAAACCAGGCAGGCGCGGAAAATAGGCAAATGACAATTTAACGACGGTGGCTTCTCTGCCACTGTGCCTTCATGGATGTCACGGTCTGTCACCGGACCGGTCCCTTCCTGTGGCTCTAAAGCAGGGCTGGCCCGGCCAGCCACCTGGTCACTCCCGCACGGCTGTGGGAATGACGGCCCAGCTTGACCTGGTCTCGTACTTGGGTTCTTCATCATCCGCGTTCCTGCACAGACACTCCTGGCAGGGCCCCCGTGGCACCCCCTGTGTGCCAGACGCGGCCGTGGTCCCTGGGACGGCACCCGGCCACACTGCTGGGCTCCAGGGCAGTCTCGGGGGCGACCCTGGTGCGGCTGGATGTGTGTCCAGTTCACACGTGAGTGTGTTTCTGGACTCAGGATGAAGGACCCACCAGCCTTTCCACGGTATTTTACAGACAGCGGTTTCTGTGAATCTGAACCAATTTTTCCCGCCATGTTTTATTTTTGGTTCCACTTGTTTTCTTGGTTTTATTTTTTGTTTGTTTGTTTTGCTTTGCTGCAAAGTCATATGCCCCTAGGATGTTACTTCCATTTTGAAATGACTATTTGAACTTGAACGTATTAATTGACGTAGTTGTCCAGGCCAGCCGTTGCCACCGAACTCCGCCAAGGGCGCCAGCAGCATCCCACAGGCCCTTATTGTCATTCTCCCTGATGTCTTAAGACGCCGACGCCCCACAGTCTGCACAGAGGGTCAGGGCTATCATGACGTGCTGGTGCAGGTGAGGACCGGCAGGAGCCAGCCGGAGTGTCACAGGGCACGTGACCGGGGGCTCAGCTGGGCACGGGGTTCGCTAGGACGATCCCGGAACAATGGCTGTGGTCCAAGGACTTGTCTGCTCTGTGATCTCGCCGGTCCGTGGATACCCCTTTGAGGAGGAACAACGTTATTTCCCCCTGAGATGGTGGGAGGGCAGGCTCTGAAATTGGGGAGCTTGTTACTCTGGATGTGACTTGTGATCCGGGACCGCTGCAGCCGCACGGGGAGCAGGCAGGGCTCCCTCAGTTCTGAGCCAGGGCTGTGCGGGGTGGGCGGCGCCCCTGGGGGCGGGGACTGGCTGGGCCCGATGGGCAGGGGCAGGTGCGTTCCCGTGGGAGGTGGGGGGCCGGGGGCCCCTAGCGTGTGGGGACCCAGCGTGCCCGGTGGATTCGGGCCGCACGGGATGCAGCCAGAGTGGGCCCCTCCTTGGCACGTTGGGCAGACACAACAACCCCTCTGAATCACGCTTTCTCCCTCCTCAGTGGGGCAGCTTCGAGGACGAGCGACAGCTCCCTGAACTGAGCGTGTGTTCAAGGGCGCAGGTCGCGTTGGAAAGGGCACAGAGTGGCACGCACACATACGGGAAGAGAGGGGGCTCAGGGAGCAGGTTGTGAGTCCCGCCCCCTGGCCTGACTTTGAGCAGAACCCAAGTGGAAGGGTTCTGGGTCAGGGGCCCGGGCCGTGGGTGGAGCCGGGCCTGGCGCAGAGCTAGAGCCACCCCCAGGAGGGCTTCGTGACAGTGGCGATCTCCTCCAGGCCTGGTGTGCGCAAGCAAGACTGAAAAGCTGACTGAGTCCCCAGAGGCGTCAGAGGCGGCCCCCAGGCAGGGCAGGGAGGCTGGGGGCTGGTGCGCAGGAGGGACACTGGGAAGAGCTCGGAGCTCCGGGGCGAGGCCGACGCCCCACCTGGCCGTGCGGGCAGTCAAGGCTCGCGCCCACAGAGGGTCGTGCGGACCCTCTGCAGGTAGGTCCGGGTAGGGTTCCTACCGTATTCCCTGCCCTGGCTTTGTGAGCCTACCGTCCCGTCTTTTCTTGTCTTTTCTCGCAGTGTCCGAGGTGGTGACAGGACTCACCTCCCACAGAGCGTTAAGTAGCTGCAGAGGTTGGCGGTTTTCCAAGGCAACGAGGTTTGCAGGCGGCCCCACAGGGAAGGCTGTAGCCATCCTGGTCCGTGGATTTGCAGAGGGAGAGGTGAGCCTTCTCTGGATGCTTCCTCCTACGCACGAGGAGAGTGATGGCCAGCTTCAGAGCCATTTTCTCATCACCTCACACTGAGCCCTGAGAGGCTGTGACCGGCATTTAAAATGCCAAATCCAATCCCACGGGAAACAGACGTGCAGGAGAGATGGCCCCTGGGCCTGGACGCTGGAGGAGACCCCACGGTTTCTCCTCACATGTTCCCGCTGCTAAGCCGGCACCAAGAGCCCCCCGTCCGGGGCTCCGGAGTCACCGCCATGCGGCGGCCAAGTCAGGGTCCCTGGGGGTAGCCGCCCGTCTGCGGGTCCCTTTCCTCTGGCAAGGGCGGATAACACGGTGGTATTTGGAAGATAAATCTGACTGGGGATGTGAACAGATTGTACAAGCGAACGTAATCAGAATGATCAAGATAGTATTAACGCTACTCGCTTTGGGAGTAGGCTTTGTTCTTGTGACCAGGCTGTCACTGCATATTCGTTTCTTAAAAAGCAAGTCTTAGAGGCTAAAGTCTGGGATTGTGATGCCTCCCGCCTTGGTTTTCTTCTTCCACATTACTTTGGCTATTCGGGGTCTTTTGTGGTTCCACACAAATTTTAGGATTGCTTGTTCTAGTTTCGAGAAGAATGCTGGTGCAATTTTGGTTGGGATTGCATCGAATGTGTAGATTGCTTTGGGTAGTATTGACATTTTAACAATATTCTTTCAATCCATGAGCACGGAATGTTTTTCCATTTCTTTGTATCTTCTTCTATTTCCTAAATAAGCTTTCTCTAGTTTTCAGCATACAGATCTTTTACATCTTCGGTTAGGTTTATTCCTAGGTATTTTATGGTACTAGGTGCAATTGTAAATGGGATCAGTTTCTTGATTTCTCTTTCTGTTGCTTCATTATTGGTGTATAAAAATGCAACTGATTTCTGTACATTGATTTTGTATCTTGCGACTTTGCTGAATTCATGTATCAGTTCTAGCAGACTTTTGGTGGAGTCTGTTGGGTTTTCCGTGTATAATATCATGTCATCTGCAAAAAGTGAAAGCTTGACTTCATCTTTGCCAGTGTGAACAAATCAGGAGACTATAGATTCTGGCGAGGATATGGAGAAACGAGAACCTTCTTGCACCGTTGGTGGGAATGCAAACTGGTGCAGCCGCTCTGGAAAACAATGTAGAGGTTCCTCAAAAAATTAAAAATAGATCTACCCTATGGCCCAGCAGTAACACTGCTAGAAATTCACCCGAGGGATACAGGAGTGCTGATGCAGAGGGGCACATGTGCCCCAATGTTTAGAGCAGTGCTTTCAACAATAGCCAAATTATGGAAAGAGCCTAAATGCCGATCATCTGACGAATGGATAAAGAAGATGTGGTTTATGTATACAATGGAACACTACTCGGGAATGAGAAAGAATGAAATCTGGCCATTTGCAGCAATGTGGATGGAACTGGAGGGTATTATGCTGAGTGAAATAAGTCAGGCAGGGAAGGACAGATACATATGTTTTCACTCATATGTGGATCTTGAGAAACTTAACAGAAGACCATGGGGGAGGGGAAGGGGAAAAAAAGTTAGGGAGGGAGGCAAACCACAAGAGACTCTTAAAAACTAAGAACAAACTGAGGGTTGGTGGGGGCGGGCGAGAGGGGAAAATGGGTGATGGGCATTGAGGAGGGCACCTGTTGGGATGAGCACTGGGTGCTGTATGCAAACCAATTTGACAATACATTATATATATATATGTATATATATATATATATATTTTTTTTTTAACATGTATTTAGTTTTGAGACAGAGAGAGACAGACCATCAATGGGGGAGGGTCAGAGAGAGAGGGAGCCACAGAATCCGAAACAGGCTCCAGGCTCTGAGCTGGCCACACAGAGTCCGATGTGGGGATTGAACTCACGAACCGTGAGATTGTGACCTGAGCCGAAGTTGGATGCTTAACTGACTGAGCCACCCAGGCGCCCTGACGATAAGTTATATTAAAAAAAATAAAAATAAAAATAAAAGCTCCATTCCCCACCCACCCCCACACACAAAATAAATAAATAAAATAAAAGGAAGTCTTGTCTCCATCAACACATTCTTCAGTCTTACTTGTGCGTAGCCTGGAAATTACCCTGGGCTTTGAGGAGCGGCCCCCCGGGCTCCCCACATCGTGGTCACCTCAGAGGCCCACGTCCCACCCGTCCTCCGCAGCCCAGGGACAGAGCTGCGCCCACACCGCCAGAGGCTCCCGGTTCACACGGGCCTTGCCCACACCTGCAAGTGATGCTGACCCCAGACAGACTGGGCAGGTGCCCAAGGGCTCCCTCCAGAGCCCCGCACCCTGGCCCTCTCCACCCCTCCCCCCCACACCCCAAGCCGTACTGCGTCACCCCTTGCACCAACGACTCACATAGAAGGGAGCTTTATCCCAGTTTGTGAGGGAAACTTTTCATTGGAAAAGTATACAATCCAGGAGAGATTTGGGAAAATACAAGCAGTAGCTTAGAAAAATCCTATGTGACCCTGTCTCCCAGAGATGACTGTGTGAGCCTTTCCGCGAGCGCGCCCCCTTCTGGTGAACGGAACTAGTGGCCGTGGGGGTGTTCCCGCAATCAGATCACTTTTATTTTTTTTTGCTTTATAACCTCCTTTTATATCTTAAAATGTGCTGGAGTATTTTCCACGTCCTTATTAAATAGGCCCTACGACATTATCTTAGTGGCTGCTGAGTGTTCCGCTGGAGAACACGCCCTCCCTCTCGATTTTTCCTTTTACATTTTTCTCCACCGTGTGCACATCTGTCAGACACGTTATGAGGTATTTAATCGCCTCTTGTCTGTGCCTCAGCCAAAATGGGGCCTCAGCAGGACACGGCGTTGCTGGGATGTCTGCTGCTGTATCTCTGGAACACAGAATACTCCGCAGCACATAATAGACACTCAGCAAACATTTGTTGTGGGAGTGAATGGATGGAACCAGTCTCCCGGGGCAGACGGCTCAGTGCTGTGCAGTGATCCCCCTGTGCGTGCATCTCTGAGCGTATTTTGCTGTGGACTTAGAGCACATTCTTCAATGCGCTGTTTCTAGGTAAAAAAAAAAAGGATGGATATTTACGTACCTCCTGATAAAAATGGCCAAATTAGCCTATGTTCTTACCTTCCGCGTAGGAGAGAATTATGCTGTTCACTTCTTCCCAAATACCTGTTTGCATTTTTTCGCGTCTCTGTTCATTTTATGGACACACTGTACAACGTTTACCTTAATTTGATTAATATGTGTAATGAAACGGGAAATCTTCGCATATGTATTGAGCGTCTACACTTGCAGCCGCCTGTTTATTTTATCAGTGCCCGTGTTTCTTATTTCTTCGTTGGGTTTATTTATTTCTTAAGGATGTTGGTTGGCCTGTTACAGGCAGCACACGTTTTTTGTTTGCCCTTTGTCATTAACTGTCAGGATATTTTACGGCATCACTACGTCTGTGTGCGGTCAGACGCGCCCCTGCCTTTCTCTACGACCGCACAGGCACGTTGTTCTGACTCTTGACTGCAGCCCAGCTATGCTAGAGGGGCTCTCCAGGTGAGGAGCTCCTCCCTGAATTTAGGACCCGAACGTCCCTGCTGAAAAGAGGGGAGGGAGCCATACATCTTCCTCAGGTCAGACTGAAGTTTGTCCCGGCGGCGGAGACAAGATACGCCTCACGTTTGTAAGGGCGTATCGGACAGGGGCCCTTTGGGGGCCGTGCCTTGGGACCTAACCAGCGGTGAAAAATGAGGAAGGGGAACACTTCAGAACCAGAAAAGGCCACTCTGTCCTGCACACCTGTCCTCTTAAAATTTATCTTAATCCCCCATTCTGATGTTGTACCATCTGTCGCCACGCCTCCCCTCCCCCGGAATAAGTCAGGGGCTTGAATTAATTTTTTGCTACATTTGCCTTGTCTCTTCATTGAGTCCATATGTTCGCTACCTGCCGTGTAGAGCCATTCCGGCCCCACACCCTCCGCCTTCGTCGCAGCGCCCCGGGTTTTATGTCTCACCTCGGTCTACAAAATAACGCTTTATTGTCCTTATTAATCCCTCTACTGATATCACCTCAAACCCTGTGATTGTTTCAAGGAAACTAGAGCAAATTTTAAAGGTCTCATCCTTTCTCCCCCGTGAAATAAAAAGAGGGATCTTCTGCCGGGCTGCGTCCTCCCTGGCTTGTCTCACAGCCACGTCGCACTGGGACAAAGTCTGGATGTTTTCAAAACCTGATCTTGTCACCTGACCCAGTAGTGCAGGGAAACATTGGCGGCAGCAGGGGCCCATCAAGGCGGAGGACCTGCGCGGCCCTGGGAGACCCCACACCGGGCAGAGCCGAGCGCCGCTGCTCCTCCCTGGGAACGCGGGGGCCAGAATGCACTTCGTCCACCTCACTGGGAGATTCTGCGTGGGCGGCAGGAGGGAGAGCCCCACGTGTGACTCCGGCACCTTGTGCCCGGGGAGGTGAGGGCCGGCTTTCCTCCCCCTCTGCACCCTCACGCCTCTCGTTCGGACCCGTGGCCCCAAGCAACGCCGAGGAGAGCGCGGGGTGGGCGAGCGGCTGTGAAGTGTGCAGGGCGCCGGGCAGCCTGGCATGAGGTTCGGCCGACGGCGCCTCTGTTCCAAGAAACATGGCTTTGGGTTTTCTAGTTTCGCACCGAAGGGGATGCTCGTTGTCAGGAGGTGGGAAGTCGTGACCCGGGATACGCGACCCGACTTGCCCCCGACATCGAAGTGATGAGGAAGCGTCGCTGAACTCCCCTGCTTGGTGCACTTTCCTTACGCTGCTTCGGGAATGACCTGCAGGCGCCAAGTTGGCTGGTTGATCGTCGCAACGAGCAGCGTTTGGCGGGGGCCCCAACTTCACCAATGTCGTCGATATTTGTAGGACAGGGGCTGGGCACTTGGCTGCACTCTGACACGCGGTGTGTGGTCTAGTTGGGGTGACTGTCGAATGGTCTCACGGGTGGTTTGCGATGGGAGCTCGGGTCAGACGGTGCAGACTGGCCGCAGCCGCAGACACATCCCCGGTGGCCTGTGCGGCTGGGAAATGCCCACGCGCACCAGCCTGCCTCTCCCCGGCTCACACCTGAGGGCCCCAGGAGGGGGCTGTGTGTCTTCCGGCCAAATCAGGAGGCGGCTCTGCCCTGGACAGACCCTCCCCGAGTGCGGCCGTCCCATCCCACAGGCACCCCGCTCTCCCTCCGGATTCGCATGCACACTGGCACACAGGAAGCTGCCCGCCGGCCGTTAGGACATCCTTGTGGGCGACCCTGGCCAGGCCCCAGTGGGACTCTCGCAGGCTGATGTCCCAGGAAGTGGTGCTTCTGGAACGGTCTTTGCAGACCGTGTGTGGGAGGGTGCGTGTGAACACACGGGCGCACACGCGGCTTTCCCACCTGTGCCCAGCCCGGGGCTCCTGGCGCCCTCCTCCTTCCCACGAGGCGTCCCGCTCTGCCCTCCCTGTCCTGTCCCCCACGCACCGTCCAGGCCCCGGGGGGGCGGCTCGGCCCTGCCTCCAAAGCCCCGACGCTGGCCGTTCTCCCGTAGGAGCATTGGGGCCAAACCAAGGCGGAGCAGGGCAGCCCCAGCGCAAGCCGTGCAGGAGGCCGCCGGTCGCCGGAGCGCCTACCCTTAACCCCTCTGTGCTCTGCAGGCTCCAATCTCGCGCCTGCCCGGGGCCGCCTCCCGGCACTCCTCGGGGGGCGCCAACTCGCATCCGCGTCAAGTGATCCCCGGGGAGGGGCCGCTCCCTCCCTCGCACCCCTGCTCCGGGCCACCAAGGGCCGCATGTGCCCCTGAGGACATCTGCGCTAAGGACTCCCCGCGGTCCCCAGACCTTAGACCGTGGAGGTCACTAGGCCTCCGAGTGGGAACGTGGACACTCACGGTGCTTATGTGCGAACACACGCACACACAAGATCACGCGTGACACACGGCACACGTGTGTGCTCACGTGACACAAACACACCGCGTACGCTCATACATATGCACACGTGGCACCGCTACACACATGACACGTGCACACACAGCACACACACGTTTGTGCACAGACAAAACACATGTAACGCACTAGTCCACGTGCACACGGGACGTGCAAACACGCAGTAAACACACTTAACACATGCACACACACTACACAAACACATTCATATACACAATGACACACACAGCAATGCACACTCGTACATGTGCGCACACAAACACGTGTAACCATGGCAAACACACACGCAAACGCAAACACACGTACACATGACAAACACACAGGTAAACAAACACGTGTACCCGTGGCAACCACACACATAAACACAAATACGTGTACACGCGGCAAACACACACGTAAACACAAACACATGTACCTGCGGCAAACACACACGTAAACGCAAACATGTGTACACATGGCAAACACACACGTAGACAAACACGTGTACATGCAGCAAACACACACACGCATAAACACAAACACGCGTACACGCGGCAGACACACACACACATAAACATAAACACGTGTACAGGTGGCAAACACACATGTAAACAAACACGTGTACATGCAGCAAACACACGTAAACACAAACATGTGTACAGTTGGCAAACACACACGTAAACACAAACACGTGTGCACGCGGCAAACACACACATAAACACAAACATGTGTACACGCAGCAAACACACACGTAGACAAACACGTGTCCCTGTGGCAACCACACACGTAAACACAAATATGTGTACAAGCGGCAAACACGCATGTAAACACATGTACCCGCGGCAAACACACACATAAATGCAAATACACGTACACGCGACAAACACACATGTAAACAAACACGTGTACCCGTGGCAACCACACATGTAAACACAAATACGTGTACACGCAGCAAACACACACGTAAACACAAACACGTGTACACACGGCAAACACACACATAGACAAACATGTGTACACGCAGCAAACACACACACACATAAACACAAACACGTGTACAGGTGGCAAACACACATGTAAACACAAACACGTGTACCCGCGGCAAACACATGTAAACAAACACATGTACATGCAGCAAACACATGTAAACACAAACACGTGTACAGGTGGCAAACACA